>NC_062521.1:14758708-14866208 GCF_022655615.1 Tachysurus fulvidraco
TCTAGAGATTTTGAATCAGGTTTGTATCAGAACTCTGATTCATTATTTCAATGTTATTAGTTTCAAGGATAAGCTTTACCTTTCTTCTTGCAATGGCACAGAGGGCATTGGCTTGGGTTAAAACTGTTGGCTAATTGAAAGATGCGTGCAGGAAAGAAACTTCATTTTGCCAAAAGAGGTTCTTATAAACAGTGACATTCACCCATTAAAGGCCTGCTGGAGAAAACATCCCCCAAACCATACCATTTTTAACATGTTGTGAGAACTGGTCCAAGTGAGAACAATTTTCATCTATTTTTGATGTAAAACACTGTTTTGCATCAAACTGGGGAAAGACTGAACCCAAAGTGTGTAAAGAAGTCATTGAAAGGTAGAGGAGGAAGTGCCATGGTTTGGGGGATGTTTTCTGCAGCAGAATTTGGGCCTTTTTTACAGCTCCTTGGCAGGGCAAATGAAGTTCCTTCACTGTGAGCATCTCCTAATCAGCCATGTTCCTGTAAAACAATGCTCCCTGTCACACTGCAAAATGGCTAAAGCAGTTCATTGAAGATATCCTTGACAACAAAGGTATTGATAAAAAAACCCACTTCAGTTACCAAACTGTGGAAAACACTGGGAGAAAAGTGGACCATGATCACATCAGAGCAGTATGAGAACCTAGTGATGTCCTGCAGCCACAGATGTGCTGAAGTCATTCAAAGCCAGGGCTTCTACACTTTCTACTAATTTTCAACAGCTGTAACCCTTATGGAAAGTAGATCTAAACTTTTTTGTTCTACAACAGTTACTGTTTTCTAATTTTGATCACTGTGGTTTCCACAATGTAAAGATTTGTTGAAGTGCGTTGGTGATTTTTTTTTTTTTTTTTTACAAACAGCTAGTAGATCAGTGATAAGCTTCTTAAGTAGCTAGACCGGTATTATGTCAGGTATTGACTTATAATATATTGCACTATTCTGTAAATCCATTTTTTTCTGTTTTTTTTTCCTGTTTCTGATCATTCAGTTCATGTAAAGAATATTTTTTTTTCAGTAAGTAGTAATATGAAGATACTTAAATAACATAAATGCAAATAACCTTAAATTCTATATTTAAATTTGTACAGGTTTTTGTTTGAAAATAAATAAATAAATAAATAAAGAACATTCGGTCTTACATTTGTGCTTAAATTTATTATATAATAATTAGAGTTATTAATCATTATTTTGTTAAGAAAATGCATTGTATCTAAAATACTTTTGAGAGGATGCACAGGAAGCACAATGGTTCAGAGCACAAGCACAGCTTAGAAACTCAGCACCTAAACACTGGTGAAAATTTCACTACCTAAAAAATGACTTAATACTCACCGCCTAAACAATGTCTAAAATCTCAGCTCAAATATACTGCCTAGAAACTCATGGCCTAAACAATGACTAAAATCTCCCTGCCTAATTAAACACCGCTAAACACTATATACTGTATATAAAAAACACAAACATTGAATAAGCTCTGAATAAATTCTCATAAACACTGTCCAATAACCCACTGACTAAATACTGCTGATATGCATTAATAATAAAAAAAAATTGAAACTGTAATTTAGTTCAACTGCAATAAAACGTACATTTTAAATTATTATTTTATTACTGTAAATATATTTAGTCAAATAATGTTCAAACACAGACATTTTATACAATAAAACACTGATTTGGCAAAAAAAAATTAAATATTAACAACCCCATTTAATCAGTAAACTTATTCATAAAAGAAAGAAGGTTCTATTTTATAACTTCAAGCACTGACTTTGACTTCAGACAAACCCTTAATAGTGAACCATGCTGTGTTATTGTTTTGCTATGTATCAACAGAGTGCTTATCACAATGCTTATTTCAACACCAACATAAACATGACTGGACATTATTATCAAATAAAAACACTTCATATGCCTAACAAATATATTTGAAAGATTACTTTCAAACATGGATTCATTCCATTTAACTTGTGACTCATTATAAACTAGAAACAAAACTCTTTGCAGCCAGGATTGAAATGACAAGTATTTTTGATAATTATATAAAAAGATAATTATTACAAATTATCTTAGCATTCATTACAAAAATTGTATTTCTTGTCTAAACAGAAGCCCCTGCTTGTTAAGGAATCTCATATGACAAAACAAAATAAGTGAAATAAATGATAAACAATTTATTGAACTAAAATATTTGATTTTCCTCCTTATCAGGTTAAAATATATACAAATATATATTTCTATAAATAATATATGTAAAGAAACAGCACACACCGAAACATCTATGAAAAACATATGTACACAGAACAATTCTGCTCATATCTGTTAAAAATACATTGTTACTCATCAAGCTTAATATTCACCAAACATCTAGCAGCACAAGGGATCGACTGTACAATTGTTTACACAATATACTCTATAAGGTAGTGCTGGGTACAGTTCGGAAAGAGTTTTTTATCGAGCCTGAGATTGAAGAAAAAAGATGAAAAAGGCATACAGTGTTATGGTAATGTACAATGGGTGTGTCTGTTTGAATAACATGCACAGGTATAGAACCAATAATGTACAGTATGAAGGGAGGAAAGCAATAAGCGGACTAAATAAAAATGAGAAAAGATTGTTACTCATTTCCTGAGCTAAACAGACATTGAATACAGTTACTTTTGTCACATTTGTTGTTCAGGCTCTATGTCCAGTTAACAATTTGAAAGAAAATGATAATTACTCTGAACTGATAGCAAATAACTGGAATAATCAGACTGAATAAAAGAATAAACTTTTTATGATTACACTAATCTACACCTTAAGGTTTTGTAGCATACCAAGATTTTTTTATGGTGTAGTGACAAAAAGTAGATTTTCCCATGGATGAGTTTTCATTACATGGAGTGAACTGTCATGTTTTCTACTACAGCATAGAACATCTGATATTACAACTTGTATTCTAAAATTGTATTATTTTGTTTACATTTTATGTAATATTAGTTATTATTAGATTATCCTCAAGGATGACCAGCATTCCAATAACAATAAGACATTTAGACCAAACAAAACCAAAGCACTGGGTGGATTACGGACATGTATGTTTTTGATTACAGTCTTCTTGATATCCCTCAAAATACAAGAAATTCTACGAACCAAAGTGACAGCTGGAGGAAGAAAAAATGCAGGAGAAAAATCAGAAACAGTGTTGCTCTTGTAAAGTGAAGAGAAGGGTTATTTTCAAAAGGGATTCAGTGCAACCCTTGCTTACATGAAGGGCAGTTCATTTTCAGTTGAAAGAGCATCTGAATGTTGTATTATCTGCGACAGGCAATTGCATTGATATTCTTGATGACGTAAAAGCCAATGGAAACTGGGGGCATGAGTATTGTTCGACCTGCTCGAAGTGTCCGTGGTTTCAGCTCAGGGAAAGTGTCACTGTCAAACATGTCCAAATGTTCTCCATTCAGCTGCACAGACCTGCAGAGCACAGACAGAGTGTGGGGTAAGTGGGTCAGCAGCTGATTCAGTAGAGCAAATGATCCAATCTGGAAAACTAACAACACTGCAATGAAGAGCTATAATATAAATAAATATATAAATATAAAGTTATATAATATAGATAGATAGATAGATAGATAGATAGATAGATAGATAGATAGATAGATAGATAGATAGATAGATAGATAGATAGATAGATAGATAGATAGATAGGTAGTTTTGTGCTCCTCCACTTGATGGCGCCACAGTTACATAATGCGACATTTTAGGTACTGCTACAAAGTAAAGCAAGTAACGTCAAATTTCTACGCAGGAATAGATTCAGTCTGAAAATCAGTGTAGCACACATAGCAGCACATTACCAGAACATCTGGAATAATGAAACTTGGGTCATCAGACTCAGAGGTTGGCTTTTGGGCATCGTGTCCAAAAAGAACACAACACAGACATTCCCACATTCCCACTGACATTCCCAGTCTCAGTCTACAGTCTATTACTGTGTAGGAATTGTTCAGTGAGCACGATGGAACACCAGACACTTTTACTGGACTGGAAAATCACCAGACATGGGGGATTATTTGGGCTAAAATGAATAAAAATCCTTAGAATCCGTAGATCTTGTGGTATACTTATTTGACAAAATTTGACTGTTTATAACTAACAGGTAAATGAGAAGTATACATAATAATCCAATTTATATTTTTTTCAAACTACATTTGAATAAAAGCCATACTATTAAAAATTAACAAATAGCCCCAACATTCATTCATTCATTCATTCATTCATTCATTCATTCATTCATTCACTCACTCATTCATTCATTGACAGAATGACAACATTTTCATGCTCATGGCTATTTTTTTACAGTGTGCAGTGATAGGCTATTTACAGATAAAAGATCGGTTTAAAAATCTCATTCCACCTTGTGATACCACAGACTGAAGTGATCAGGATGTTGGAATTGTTTTAATCCAGCATGTTGCCCGTGGGCCTGGAATCTCTCTGCAATACACTGCAGGTTGCGTGGTGATGCAGTGTGACACAGCATGCTTCAGAAGCCATGCCAAAGAGTATTTGTTGATCTTCACAATTAAACTCAGACAGGATTTATACTCTGAGTTGAAAACAGAAAAGATGGGTATGTAAGCACACAGTATACTGTGCATCACTTAGGACTTAGACAGAGGGGATTTTTTTTGCTTTCCGAAAAATATGATTAAATTTAAGTGTCCTAATGGTTCCATATGCTCATATGCTGACCCAGAGGAGCTCCTGGCTAAACATGGAAGCATGTGAAAGAGAGAGAGTGTCCTGACAAGACAAAGCTCTGCAGGGCACTTATAAATATGGAGCCAAAAGTCTGCTCTTTCTGCATTTATGACCACATAGCACAACCACAAGAGAGAAATGTATATAGGCATTTCTGTATTTGCCTAACTCAGAGATGGAGAGATTAATAAACAGGAAACTTAACATAAGCAGCACATCAACAGTGCAGCATGGCTTCTTGATATGTATAAGATATATATATATATATATATATATATATATATATATATATATATATATATATATATATATATATATATATATATATATATATATAATTTACTATATTAAAAAAACACTCCATATATCTTTATATCACAGCATTGTTAAATTCTCAAATCATACTGGTCAGAATGTGTTGACTCATTTTCTGTACAGCTCCAGTTTTCCTTCTGTATAGTTCCAGCTTCAATGGTCATGTTAATGTATGTCTTATTGTTTTATAGCAGCAACAAATTCAATTAAAAATACAATAATTGAAAATTGTGTATAATTATAAAATATTTGTGTCAGCATTTTGTAACAGTCTGAGAAAAGCTGTCTTCAGGACAGGTTTATTTTTTGTCTTGGTAACTTCAAGACAAAAAAAAAGAGAGGCTGGTAATGGAATGATTGATTATATGTAATTATAATGTGATTACAGGAACTACTTTTTTTTCGCAGACTTATTACACAATATTAAATGGGTTCTAATTTAAATTGTTAGCATTGTTGTGAGATAAACTTATTGCATAACTAAATAGGGGTGGTCACTTACAGTCAGTTTTTTATCATTACCAGTAATGCTTATTTTATTAATTTTCCTACAAATGCAATGTGTAAATTCATGGCTCTCTAGCAGACAAATTGATGTTACTCCTGTAGTACAAACTAGTAGGTAACTATATTAACTTGTTCAACATTTTGTGTCACTAGCCTTGTGTTACAGCCTTTGTTTTCTAACATATGGAAATTTATTTACTTTACACATTTTATTATAACATTCTCTTTTATATAATCTCAAATATTCTTATTCATCCCGAACCACACCTGCTGCAGACAGTCTTTTGAACAAAAGAAGCATGCTAGATTGAATAGTTCAGTATTCGTCATATTTGTTAGGAACATTTTCCACAGAGGACATTACATAAATCAGCAGCTCTGTTACCCAAAAGAGAACATCTGTGAAGTCCAAATGACTAAATATCTGAGAGTGGTCAAGTGTAATCCCACAAAATGAACATTTGGCTGCTTGCTTTATAGAGGATTTTAGCACTGGAATGTGGCATGCGTAACATTATAGCATATGTGTATATGTTACTCACTCAATTTGGACTGGGAGATACTGATTCAGCCCATATGGACCATGGAGAATTGCAAAAGAGACAAATACTCTATATATTTTTCTGTTACTATAGAAAGAATGTGTTGCGGGAAGACTGAGTTAATTAATAGCATGACCACAGGTTTTAAACTGTCATTTTGGATCTAGGTAAAAACATTGAATAGCATTTAATCTGAAAGATTTGTGAAGGCTGAAAGTATGGCACAGTCAAATAATGGTATATGTGAAAAGAACTGAAAAGAAGCTGGCATTCAGTTCTCAAAACAGAACAAATTACCTAAACATTCTTCATAGTTCCTTGACAAATATTATGGTAAATTGAGTATAGCTGTTCAACATGGCAACTAATGTATCAATAGAAGTAATTACGTTTATGTTTTCATAATGAACTGTATGATGGATTACAGTGTTAGATATAATTAGCAGTGGGCCTTTGCAATTCTACAGAATATTCTGTTTCATTTACCTTTGTGGAAATTATGTTAAAAATGCAACTGAAATATTGGACCTGGTTATTTCCACAACATCTGGTATGGCTGCATTCTTCACTTTTAATGATTTAATTTCATTTGAACTCACTTAAAGAAATTTGTAGTTATCACTACAGAATAGATTTCAATACTGCAGGAATTGCACTTCAATTTCAAAAACACATGAAACTGAGAACACCAAATCATTTAATCACTCATTATACCATTACCAGGGACTGTACTCGGGGAAGTAACTTATCACTGCATCGTCAGTTTGTTTTCAGTTTCAATAAGCCAAGACAAAGTTATTACACTAATCCAATTTTATGGTCAATTTTGATAGCAAATGTTTTGTTCTTGGCTTCAAGAAAGTCCTTGAAATCGCTTTCGGTATTTTCTGGACATTTACAGCATAGTAAGTGAAAGCACGTTTCAAATACAATTTATCTTTTTTCCTTTCATTTTTTCCCTTGATAAATCTACAGAAATTGATGTGGAGTTTCCGTCTGTCATGTCCGCTGCAATTCATGATAAATGAGAACAACCAAATTCACTCCATTCGATATATTATACTATATATGGGATACAAGTAAATATATAATGGATATGTACAAAGATTAAGCAGATTTGACAAAAAAGATATGCATTTATTTGCAGCTAAGTTCACCAGTAAACTTTATAGTTATGCAATTTCATAGTAAGAACATAGACCCGTTCTCTGGGACATAGTGGGCCCTAGTATATATATATATATATATATATATATATATATATATATATATATATATATATATATATATATATATATACATACATATATATATATATATATATATATATATATATATATATATATATATATATATATATATATATATATGTATATATATATCTATATATATATATATATATATACATATATGTATGTATATACATATATGTATATGTATATATATATATATACATATATATATATATATATATATATATATATATATATATATATATATATATATATATATATATATATATATATATTATCTGGTTATGTATATTGCAGTAAATACTTCTGAAAAAAGGCTTTCCTTTTCACATAAGCAGTTACAACACTTGATGAAGGCTGATTTTAACTCCAGTTGCAAAAAATATCCTGCATATCCTCCTTGATCATATGCCTCTTTTCACACACGCAAAAAAAAACCCCTCAAAAAATGCTATTTGAAGGTATCAACTAATAATAAGATAACAATAACTAACCCCTCCTCGACCCCCCCCCCCCCAACATGTCAATAATATTATTAAACGTGATTTAAAATAATGTTGTATAAATTACACATGCATCTAAATAAACTTGCTTTGAATTCTTTTCTTCAGATAAGGATCTCAGATAAGGAAAAGTAATTTTTCACAATCAGATATTATTGCAATGGGACCATCCTCATATCCATATTTGGCTAGATTAGATCTGTGTTGTTGTAACCCAGGTCCAGCTCTGCTTCTTTTCCCTTGCTATTTAGAATGCTTAGTTTAGAAGCTTAATATTATGTTAGAAAACAATTAGCTCAGCTCTTCTTTCGACCATAGAGTGAGAGATATTCAATACCACAACTAAGCTAAACTGTTTAGTGAATAAACAAAGTATCTTGTGATCTCTCTAAATTGTCCCAGTTGAGGTTATTTATATGTGAATGAACTTATAACCAAAGATTATCTAACGACAAGCTAATAAACACAATTTCAAAAGTCCAGTGGTTAAAAATAAGTTCAGTTCAGTTTCTACAGCTTCTTCCAACAAGGGCAACATTTAGCATAGTCTATATAGTCTACTTTATTCAAATGCATACGAAGGATTTCCATGTTGTTGTTTTTTTGCAATTAATGCACTTACTTTGAGTGAAGGCCATCAGCTCCAAAGGGTTGTAACAGATATTGGTGAACTGTTTTATTCCGTAATGTCCCAGCCAGCTTTATTTTCTTTCTTGATCGATGCAAGTTGATGATGTAGATTGTTATGGAGCCTCTGACATAATTATGACTGCAGGGGATGACAACACAGAAGTGACGAAAGAAACATGCAGTGAGTTTAAACAATTACTTCTCAGCATAGCAAAACCAAAACAAACCCTCTAAACATTTACCTTATTTTAACGAGATAAGATATAATTCCTTCTCATACAATCTACTGTAATTATTGTTGTCAATACTTTAGTTGTAATAGCGTTTGCCTGTACTTTCCACTTTAACAATGCAGATGTATCCAGAAATACAACGGTTTTTGAAGAACTGCATAATGCAGATTTAATCTGCCCTGCTTTATTCAAGCATTAAACCAGTCTTTTATTTTGACTGTACTAGTACATCAAAAAGTGTTTATACATAGCCAGAAGATACCCTTACAAGGATAAGAATAAAGGATAATGTTCACTCTCATAGTTAAGCATATAAACCCCTATAAAATCAGATTTGAGGGTTAACAGCTTTGCCTGTTGTGTAATATAGTGCTTGTTGCAGTAACTATTCAACATCCAACATATTCAACTATTCAGCAAGAACTGTACTTAGGTTACTGGGTTAATAATGATGAAGACTAAGCCTTTGGGGATATAAGACAAAGATAACTATCTGGGAAAATGATAAAACAAACATAAGGATAAATAAGTGCTTTAATGTAAAGACAGGAACAACATTGCAGTAGTGAATAACATATGTTGCAAAGAAGCAAGTGAACAGGTCAGAGCTTGGCTTTTGTCAGACAAGCCTGTTAGTAATCTCTCTGCGTGCAACCAGCCTGGCCTCTCATCCATGTGTTCCTTTACACCTTGGCATACAGTGAATAGAGCTTGTGGAACTAAAGTAAACTTGAAAAAGGCCAAGGAACAAAAGTAAAACAACCCATATTCGATATGTATGTGGTGTCTCAGTTTTAGTAGAATTTTGCAGAGATTTTCCAACTCGCTGCATTAGACCAGACAAACAGATTGGATGGTGATAAACACTGTCCAAGACTTTGAAACAATGTACTTTTCATGCATTTGCATAAGGGACATAAACATTTAATGTTTTGTTTAATTTGAGCAAAATGTTTCAAGGAAAATATGGAGAGCACAAACCATATTGTGTCTGGTGCCAGTAAACTGGAAAAAAGAACATGGGCATGTTTTCAATAAGATTCCCTCCTTCTATCTCTCAGTCTTTCTATCTATATATCTTTTGCTGAAAACCTTTATCCTAGTTTGAAACATTGCTATCCTAAGGACAGTGCCTCTGTCGACAGGGCACAAGTAGTCATTGAATTGTTCGGTGATTATTGAAATTGAAATATTATGGAGATCATATGCTCTAACTTTCGCAGTGACCGGAACTAAACGCCTATAAAAATTTGTACCTACATGTCAAACGGCACTCTTCGCTACCAGTATTAAAACACCAATGTAGGGAAAATCTTTTGCTAGAATTATTTCAACACAGCTCCAGACACTTGCAGAATCTCTGCCAAAGCACTCTAATGCATCTTACTAGACAAGTTACTTGGGTTTTCCCTTTAATTTGTCCCATGTGCATGTATATAAACTATGTACACATTTACACATGTGTATTTTTGTGTGTGTGGGTTGGGGAGTGATGTGGGTGGACTTTTGTATACACACATGATGAGTTATCGAGTTACTACCAGAATGAAAATATATTTGAAAGCAAATTTTTATGGCCTTTTGAATTCAGTCTCTTTGGAACTACCAAAAGTCAATTTGCTGCTCGAATAGAATTCATGAGAATTGTAACAAATCCCAATCTATACTAAGTACGCATTAATAAGATTCTTCTTCTTCTTCTTCTTCTTCTTCTTCTTCTTCTTCTTCTTCTTCTTCTTCTTCTTCTTCTTATTATTATTATTATTATTATTATTATTATTGTTGTTGTTGTTGTTGTTGTTGTTGTAAGCAGCCTGTGCCTTTCCACTTTACATTGCTGTAATCTGAAACAGTAATGCAGTTTATGCCTTAAGGTTTTTTCTAGCTATCTCACTCTATAAGTTCTTTCTCCAACAATTTTATGGCCATAAAATAACATCCTTAGGCATTCATTAATCTAAGCAAATAATCAGTGTCACATTTCTGCACACATTGACACTATGATAATGTTCATCATAATTCAACATTGAGCATTAAAGAACTATAAAAAATCTCAATACTACATTTCATATAGTTTGTCACAATAAATATTATATACTGATGAGAGAACAAGAAGCTTGGGCAAGGGGCCAGGAGGAGGCTGGAGTAACTGAGCTGAGACAGGAGGAGGACTGTGGTCAGTAAGCCAACACTGCTGCTGACAAGCCAGCAAGCCCTATGTACATCATCCTGGAGTAAATGATAACCATCAAAGGGGATGGTGGCATTTTTTATCTGTTCTAGAGACAGACCCTCCTATTGTGCTAATACTGGGATGCTGGAATAAAGGCTTCTACTTTCTTTCACCAGCTCAGTGACAGTAGAAAAGGCCCCTGCATACTTGATAATTGATAATTGTTAAATTTTATGGGCAGTCACTCTGAAAGAGATGGTGTCTGGAGCCAGAAATTAATAACCTTGAGCATAAGCAGACATGAAGTACTATTTTAACCGCTATGGGCTGTGTTAGTGACTCTTTATTGTACGGTAGCAACAAACACACATCACTCACACAATAAAACCTGATGTAGGGAAAAGTTAATGCATAACCACCCCAACTGTGGTGGTATAAATACAGTGCATAAATAGTTAAAAATCTGAAATAACTTTAGAAATTAAAGAATATACTAGTTAACATACTTGGTAAAACTTGTGCAGTGTGCATAGATGCGTAACTTGTCTCGGATCACTTTCCCTGGACGCGGCTTCCTTTGGAGCCCAGCAACTTGCACTGCCAGCACTCTGGGACCCACCAAACGCTTAAAGAGCAGAGACAGCCAGTAATCCTACAACAACAACATACACATATACCACATGTTACAAAAAAATGACCTACTGACTTATTGGTACAGGAACCAGCACGTCAACACATATGTTAGGTTAATATAAGCTGCTCTATTAGGAGAATGGTGAAGGTCAACATTTAAGAAGAAAAGTGATTCTTATGCAGGATGCTTCTGGTTCAAATACAAAAAGAAGAGAGTGAGTTTATTTGGCTGCAGGTGGCAAGCTATTCATCCTAGTGTGTTTCAAATCTAAAAAGAAAATTAGTGTGGCAAGATTGACATATTTGCCGGAAATTAGAGATGAAAAGTGTGAAAAACAAATAGAGAGTCACAGCTGTAGTGTGCCTTTCTCATATTAGCCTCCTCTGCTGGAGGGACTGAAGGAGATGTGTGCTCTTTTATCCTGTGGTTAAACAAGCCCACCCATGCCTCAGCCTTTTATTGAAAGAGACATTTTCTTGGACGACCAATTGGAGAAATATCACTACAGATATTGTTTGGAAGCTTTTCCTTTTCTAAGCATGGAACAACAAAGAAGGGAAGCATTTCTCTTTTGACTACAACAAAATGCTTGACTGGATTCAAGGCAATGTGATGAACATTTGCTATTCATGTCATGTCATGTCAATGAGGACAACTAAATGCACTTTTGTACTTTGCTGTGAATATATAACACTGTTAACAAAAGATGAAAGAACATGTTCTTCAAAAATCTAATACTGTACAATATACAAGCTGTAAAGGAACTTAGCTCTTAGTGAGTGATGTTGTAATTCTTCTAATTAGGTCTAAAAGTTGACACCAACACGAAAATCCTGCTTAATCAGTTGAATTAATCTCATTTATACCCAAGTGCAAACATAAAATTTACACGCTGTTCTTGTGTACATACTGTAGATGCTAAAAGAGATCCACTTTAATCACTTTCACAAGAGTTTGAAAAGCCGAAATTTCATGTGACTCTTTTTAAAGTCATAGCCAAACACGATATGCTCCTATAAAAGCATTTTGTATTTGAGAGTTGAACACACTGAGCTTAAGCCAATATTTCAAAATATATACAAATCAGTTAAGAATGGTTTAATTCGAACCATCATTGTCAGAAACTTCAGTAAAATCTCATTACTTTTCAATTTCAACACCTAATTGAAAGAATTCAGAGCAGAATATGTGAATCAGGAAGTTCCCATGCAATCCTGCATGTGGGATCATTTAAAGGCTCCTTTTTCAGGGAAACATTAACTTAATTTGCTCCGGCAGCAAGTACCGTATAGGATCTGCTATGGCTAGCAGGGTAAAAGTTAGTCTCAGCAGTAGGACAGTCTCTCTGTATTCTACATGCAGTAAGATGTATGCTATTCACTATGTATATATATACATATACATATATATATATATATATATATATATATATATATATACATATACATATATACATATATATACAACCTTTCTGTGCATACTCTCCTCAAGATTTTCCCCCAGGTTCCCTGGTTTCCTCTCGCCTTCCAAAAACACTGTAGTGGGTGAACTCTTAATATCCCTAAGTGCGAATAAATGTGTGTATGCAAATGTACATTGCACCCTACAAAGTGTAAGCATCCCATTCAGGGTGTAATCCTGCCTCTCACTGTTGGATTGGCTCTGGATTCACCCTAAAGGAAAGCAGTTACTGAATACTTATATGTTATGATTCTTGGAATGATGGATGACCAGATGGCTACACTTCTCTGCCAGTGGGCATGAAGAGAATGGAAGGTGTGTTGGACATCAATTCCCAGCACTATGGTACTAATAATCCTCTGGAATGCCTAGACCAAGCCAGCCTTCCCTAAAGACAGACGTGTGGTGCATTTGTGTGCAGTAACCGGATTAGTAATATTCCTCAGCTGTCAAAAAAGTCAGACATTATTTTTTATATGTATTAAAATATCAGATATAGTATTTATATTCCTGTAGTAGAGACAAGAATCTGATTAAAATTCTACTGCTGTAATATACTGTACAGACAGTAAATGCAATACAATGGCTGAAAAGTCTTGAGCCTACAAAAACTACACTATAATTAAATACTCATTCATTTAATGATATTCGGTAAAATTCTTTACCCTAATCAGGATCACAGTTCCTGTATCCAGAACCTATCCCAGTTACACTCAGTGAAGGTGGAAGAATTTTATCCAGCTGGGGAGCATCCATTGCAGGGAACCATACACGCATTCACAATTTAGGACAATTTAGCATAGCCAGTCCACCTACCTGGATGTTGTTAGACAGTGGAACAAACCCGGAGAATCCACAGGAATCCCACACAAATAGCATGTAAACCTCTACACAGACAGTAACCTGAGCTCAGGATCAAACCAAAGACCCTGGAGCTGTGAGGCAGCAATTAGCCCTTAACATTAACATTAACAAACAATAAACTTTAGCATTGAAACCACATGTAATGGAATTAGTTAGAAACACATTAATTGGTGATTGTCTGGCAGGTAAATAAATACACCTGCATTAATTAAAGTTTATACCAATCCATGACAAATATTTAGGCATGCTGTACAAATTGGCTATTGCTGATCAATTTAGGTTCATGCAAATGTATGCAAATGTTGATTTTCGGTCTTAACTTTATTATTAAAATACAATCGTTATTAGTTATGTCCATTGTTTGTTCATGTTAACTACTATATTAATAATATCAGATTAAGGAATCTAAAAGCATTACCCAAGTTTTCAGCAACTCACACAACTGAATTTGTATGTAAAGTAAGTACATTTCCAGATGATGGAACACAAGAATAAATCCTAATCATTCTGGCCTATTGCACCAGTAAGACTACCAGATATGTCCCACTGATGACAAATTGTGGCAACAGTTACCTCACACACTTTGCTTCATTTCCTAGAAATTAATTTCCAAAAGGAAAAGCAATATGTAAAATGGTTGGTTAAGGGACTTGGAAGAGGAGGTCAGTGTTTGTGTGGTGGGATGGAGAAGGACGGGGAGGGAGATATCCTGGGCTAGCACTGCAGGACTGACTAAATGATTAAAGAGAGTGCGTCTAGACATAAATTTTTCTACAGGCCGACAGGTTGGGCCTGTTGCGAATTCTCACAGTGGGAAGTCTGGCAGTCACCACAGACACCCAGCTATGTTTAAAGCATTGTGATCGCAGCAGGAGGTGGCTCTTCCCAGCAATGACCGGAGATATTGAACCAAGAGAAGGAAAAATGACTTTCCAAAGAGGAAAAATGAAGATGATTTGATGAAAGTTGAATCTGAAGAACAAATTTATGCTGGATGTATAAACGAACTTGTGTAAAATTTTGAAGAATGATCATGTATAGATGGACTGGATTAGGGTCTTGGAATATAACAAGTGTTCCTGTGGAGAGGATGACAAATTGTGCTTCAAAACTGAATCCAGCCTGGGACATAGCTTGAGAATTAAACATTTAACATTATATACATTTAACAATATTTTTGCATTTAGAGCAAAATTTTGTTTTTCATTCATTTATTCTATGCTTTTCACATTTTTTTGTAATCTAAGATAATTTATTTTGTCTATTAATGCATAATTTGAAAAGTGATAGAGTACTGAGTATTTCTATCATGATATTTATTTATAGCTATTAAAAAAATATCTGCACTAATTCCTTTCTCTGACATAAATCTGAATTGAATTAGATTAAGCTGCAGCTCAATGATTATGAAAGGTAGTATAGTCTCATCCTGAGCCATTTAATCCTCATGCTTCCTGTTTCATTTTTTTTTTTTTTGCTATTGAATCAAAATCTCTTCCAGATACACTTTCAGATTTGTATGCTCCTACCAATAACAGTGTTAAGTGACACTCAAATCCTTTTCCTGATTTCCTGCTTTTACTATCATTGATATTCAATAGTAAAAAATTCTTACAGTGAAATAATTATTACCATGAATTCAAAATATCTTTTAGTCTTTGTGCTATAGTCAAAACAAAAGAGAAGGAAAATAATGACATATAAAAGCCCTTCCTTACTATTTCAGGACTATTCAAACAAGTCCATATAAAACAGTTGAGTGATGAAGCAAAGGAAAGAAGGAAAAGTCACCATAAAAGAAATGGGCTTTTGCCCTAAGGCATTGTACTTATGGCACTACAATTCTCTGAGCCTTTTAAGCTGTTTTATAGCCAAGGCGCGGTAGGAGTTCACAAAATAAAATTGAATTTTAATTGAAGTCTTCTGTTTACTCTGTCTACGAGGCTCACCACTAGAAAATGTGTGAGACCGAAGTACACAGTAAGGTAGCTAGAGCCGGTCTGACCTGCTAACATAAAGGAGCTGTATGTAGTTGTAGTTGCAACCTGTGGAGTGGCCCAGGCTCAGGTTGCATGTCTGTTAGTATCTTGCAGTCTCTCTCTCAAACACACACACACACACACACACACACACACACACACACACACACACACACACACACACACACACACACACACACACACACACACACACACACACACACAAGCAAAGTAGACATGTTTAGGGGCAGTGGAGGGGGAGAGGGGCAGGTGACACTGTCCTGGGGTATTTGACAGAGGGTTAGAGTTTCAATGCACCTCAATCAGCTGCCCAGTATTCAACACCATTAAACACCTTTCATCTTGGCTAATAGGTCCCACGGGAAAAGGCTGCAAAGTGTCTAGGCATCAGACTGAAAAGAAACTGTCTCACACACTCAGCTCATGTGACTGAAAGGGTTTCACAAGGCACAGAGTATAGCTTCAGGGTCTCTAACCATTATTAACATTGCACTAATTTGTTTGCCCTTAAAGCAGAGGTTCTCCATTTTTACGTCACTATGGAACACTTGCCTTTTTTTTTGCCTGTCTAGTAAAGACAGAAAAAAATTACAAATAATAATTCAGTTATAATGGCAAAATAATTCACTGCTGAATAAGAAATAATAATGTTCATTTGTGGAATACACAGTTACAATACTGTGTAAACTGGATACAACATTCAATCAATCATCAACTGAATTCTTGAAATCAAGTGCACAAAATATCAATATAACATCAAATGCACAAAATTGTTATTTACTTGCATTCACTTGTTGGTTTGATTTGACAACGTCATAAAGTGCATTTGTAAAACAAGGATTGGGTTATAACTTACAGGTAGAGGATTGAATTGCTGATCCACTAGATGGCTGTAACCATAGTCGAAAAAAGAGTGTCGAAGTACTACATCAATTCCTTGCATTGCAGAAATGCCAAGAGTGTTTAGCCACCTAATAAAAAAATATCAATCAGTGTGTGTATATAAAATACAGAATGTTCAGCTCCACAGGGTTAATGCATATCTTGATTATAATTCAAACATGAAGTAAATAATTATCAAATACAACATGTGTATTCAAAAACATTTTATTTCAAAACACAAATTGTGATGCAAAAGACAAGTTTGAAACCTCTTGTTAATAATTTGTATGCCAGAAATACTCTTATAGTAAACTTCAATAGGAATGATGCCATTGAAGATATGATTTTGTTTAGATCCATACAAAAATACAACCAGTTCATCTGCTGGTTACAAGAGACTTTCAAATAAAAAAGAAACATTCAACCACTTATTTTGCGATATAGTACCATGCTAACAAGAATCTTGGACAGACACATAGGTGGACACACGGACATTCCAGTGTCAATAATCACAGATAGAGTGATCTGAACATCCTGAATATGCCTTAATTTGTATGTGAAACAGAAAGGAAGCTATTAAAGATAAACTGTTTCAGACATTTAATCTTGCTGTGATCTTGATCATGTTTGGATCAATTCCAAAATCCAATCAGATCATCTGCTATTTTCAGCATTTATAACCCCTCCAACCCTCAGAAAAATTATGAACACATTAAGCATTAAGTTAAAAACTTGCCATTTCAATATTTTCCCCTGTAATGTTGGTTTCCTGGGACACTGTATATTCCAGGATGTACCAGTAGTGTACTTCAGAAGAATTAGTGGATAAAATAAAGAGCATAGCATAGAAAGTTTCAAAGAAATTACTGCTTAATTTTTCCTGAGCAGCTGGTTTAAACATACATAATTATTAGCTTAATTGGATGATGGCATGTTACTTACAATAGTCCAGCTGCAAATGTGTCTGACAAATTGTTGATGCCTCCAGCCCACGCAGGACCAACTCCTCCCAACCACACCCTCTTCTCAGGAGCATGCATCTTCACAATCTACACAAAAGAAAAAAAGCACATTCATAAATACTTTGAAACTAAATATTAATAGACACAACTACACCCATCTAGATGCATAGTACACCAGGTTTGGTCTTCAGAACAGCGTGTGTTCTCCTGGACACGGATTGTACAGAAATGTTGCACCATACGGAAATAATTGCCCTGCACATTTGCTGTAAATTGGACAGCTGTGTGGACTAGCTGTAAATAGTGTGTTCCACCTCCCCCCAAAGATGCTTCACGGCCTCGACAGCCAGAGACTACACAGGCCACTGAGGCAACAAAAATTCTCTGACACATTCCTAAATCCATGTGGTGGTGGTGGTGGTGGTGCATCTTGACATGACACAGTGTCGTGTTGGGTTTGTGTATGTGATAAACTAGGCGTAAACCTGCTCAGAAACAGTGTTAAGATATACCATTCTCTTCACAATTGTTTAGTATCTGGGGAATTAATGTATGCAAAGAAAAACCCGCTCACTTCACCTGCCTGTGCTTTTGATATTAAACGGGGGTGGCTCTGTGGAATCATGCTGTTTATGAAGCATTCTATTGAATTAACCCAAGAAGATATTTAATTTCCACCAACAGTCTGGTTTATATTGTGCTTGTCTCACAACATTAACATTCAGCATCTTCTTTTGCTGTTCCACGCCATTCAAGACCAAGACTGTTCAATAACGCAATATGAAATGACATTCTGCACCTCAGTGTTTAATACAGCTGTGATTTGTTTGTTTTTCTTGCACAGATTTTGACATCCTCCTTTGAGCCCTCTGATCTTTGTTTTGCAGAACTGGTACATTTTTGCGTGTCCAATTCTTTTTAAATAGTTCTGCTAAACTAGGGGGCAAGTCGTGGCCTAATGGTTAGAGAGTCTGACTCGTAATCCTAAGGTTGTGGGTTCGAGTCTCGGGCCGGCCACGACTGAGATGCCCTTGAGCAAGACACCGAACCCGCCAACTGCTCCCCAGGCGCCGCAGCATAAATGGCTGCCCAATTCTCCGGGTGTGTGTGTGTGTTCACTGGTGTGTGTGTGCACTTTGGATGGGTCAAATGCAGAGAACGAATTCTGAGTATGGGTCACTGTACTTAGCCGTATGTAACGTCATTTTCACATTCACTAAAAGAGCCCAGAGATGCTAGAATTTATGTCACCAATCAACTAAAATAAATTCTTTCGCACACTGCCACGGTCATTAGAATGTTATACTGTAAATAATGAGGTTAGTAACTGTTGTAATTTAACAATTTGGGTAAGAATCCGTATTATGTTGGTGTTGTGCATGTACTTGATGAATCAACAAATCACTGTGTGTTGGACTTTTATATTATTTAACAGTCCTACAATACAAATTGACTAATACTTGAGAAATACTTTTCTGTCATACAGACATCTGTGATAAAGAGAGGAAGGTCGCCCTTCCCACCCAGACAGAATGGCATTTAAAATAGAGTGAATATGTTTGGAATTAAGATATTTAATCACATGTCTTGCAAACAAGTCCAACAGAAATAATTTTGTCAGAATGAAACATTTTTTAAAATAATACTTGTCAGGAAAAATGTCAAGGAGTGGAAAGTTTGAGAGATTAGAAATGAACTATGTTATGCAGTTCACAAGACAACACAAAGCAACTCAAGGGATTATGACAGAAAATATCAGTAGCACTTAGGTGTCACTTTTGATAAGATGCCAAATATCTTGATCCTGTAGAATATTTGCTGTTTTGTTATTAACTGATTATGGAATGGAAATAGTTGATAATACACAACATCCAATTCTTTAACGTTCCACGGTTCAGTTTCAGTGTTAAGTGCAGTGTAATCATTTTATCGTCTACATGTTATCATGCTCTGTCATCTTGTATGCAGTTTTTTATAGTTTAAGTCATTAATTTTAACTATATATAAAATCACATGAGAACCTCAACTGGACAAAGATAAATGAATGTTGTACTGTATTTGGTATCCACCCAGAATTAAAAAAATAAAAAAAAATAAATAAAAAAAACTTTTTAGTGCTGCTAATGCAAAATGAAACTTGGGAAAAGATTTCACATAATATGCATGTCAGAGAAGTACAAAATATGTGTTGGCTTTCATTAAGGCTGGCAACCATGTCTCAGAACACACCAAACATTCAGGACTAGAGAAAAACACCCTCGGGATCATATACTTCATTTGCCTGAAATTGGCCAAGGGCGTAATGTATCATCTCTTTGGACACATCTATAGATACGAGTCTGACATGACTAATCTGAGAAATCTGTCTTTTTAAAAGTTGGCTAAAACAAGCTTTCGATCTTAACTTTTTGTTCTGAAGGCATAACTGATAAAGTTTACAAATTAACCTCAAAAGAACAATGAATGCTTTTATTTATTTGATGTTTGTAAATTGAGTAAATTTTTTTTCTTTCTTTTTTATTCTTTATTGGGAACACTCATCCAGATGTGAACCCCACAAATGTAAAATTTGATACCTGTGTATTCAGAGATAAAGAGTCATGGGAGACGGCTTTCTTTTGAAACCCGGCACAACATAGCCCCAGAGGAACTGTTCCTAAAACAGCTAGGGTGTGATGTGGCACAGAAACAAATTAAGTAAGTTGAAACTCCAGCTCAAAGCCCCACTCCCCTACTGTGCCTTAACCCTTGCTCCCTTAGCAATAGCCCACCCCGACTGCAGCTTGTTAGAATGCTGCACCCCAGAGAAAGGGCACAGTGTGATAATTAAGATGCAAGGAGCTAATGAGGACAAGTGGGAGTTTACTGCATTTGAGTGCCAGACCCTAACAAACCTAGGTCTTTGGTGCTAGGGAAGAACATAGTAATAAACCAGCAGCCCACAATGTACTCAAATAAAACAGGAACAACAATCAGCAATATGACTTTCATTACTGAAAACACTTTCTTGCATACAACCTCACCTTTAACACCTTGTTGATCTGGTCTGTCAGTGTGTCCAGAAGGCGTGTCTTCAAAAAGTCCTCCACTTTAGTCACACGCCGATCAATGTAAAAACTGCAGACCAGAGGACAGTTCAGTAAGAATTGTAGCAGTACATCATAGAAAAAATATATAAGAGACAGCATAGTAAGAGCATTCTGAATACATTATACATTAATACATTGGAATACATTTGAACATTATACTGAATACATTAGAAACAAACAGATACAAGTACAGATATGGATATGAGGTTCATTATTTACATATTATTAATCTTATCCTTTTTGTGGTTTTTGGAAAGCTCGACTGCAAGGTGGTTAAAGCAGTAAACAGATATAGATACTGATAATGGCACTGCTTTACTCTATTCCAGAGAGAATATACAATGTCATGCTCAATTTGACAAAAGGATATAATAGATAAAAGCCTAGTTCCCTAAAAGTATATAAAAAAAAGAGCATAAAACTTCAAGAGAGGGTGTTCAACATGATACTCGTTACACTGTTTAATGATCACGTCTGTGCTGTGATGCTATTGGAAACTCAGCCCAGGTCAGCCTGCAGGTTTCTGAACAGAACCACTAACAGATTTACAATGTGAAGAATATTAAGATGTCAAGACAGATGGAATGACAAGATCCAGAGTTGCTTTTACTTAAATCTGGTTATGTCAAACGAGGAAAGAACAGTCAGAGTAAATAGTGATGGTGCTGACCATATGGTGAATGGGCCAGGAGAGCAGGTGGCTTCTGTGAACTCTTTTTAAGCAAATCATTTGAAAGTCTTAGAGAGATAAAGGACTGTTAAGCATGTGTTGACACTGACCCTCACAATTTACAGTCTCACTGGGACTGGGGCTGCACAAACCTGAAGTCAACTGATCTTCATTATCTTTATATTTCAAACACAACTAAACATTCAGTCAGCCTGACTTCCTCATTATCTTTAGCTTGTGCTTTAGTGGTATTTCAAGGTCAGGGTGTGCGTTACAGTAGGGATCATCCCTCAGACAATGTTGGCCATATTATTATTATACATATTGTACAATTTTATAAAAATACTGAAGAACTGAAAAAGATTGAAGACAGAGAGAGAGAAGGAGAGAGAGAGAAAGAGAGGGAGAGAGAGAGAGAGAGAGAGAGAGAGAGAGAGAGAGAGAGAGAGAGAGAGAGAGAGAGAAATAGCTAAGAAATGTTAACACTTTGCATCTGTTTCATGACCTACTGCAAAATAGTGAGACAAGATAAGAGAAGAGAACATTGTTGATACTGGAAAAGAAAAGCTATGAGGCTATTCTCAATAGTCTATTGTATTATTTATATTCCAGATAAAAAAAGAGTCAAGTTTTGTTAAGGAAATACCTTCCATTAAATACATGCTTTATTTCAGTAGGTCAAGAAAGTTGGAAGTCAAGGTGTCTCCGCTGTATAATAACTGTTTAATCCCAAAGGTAAATGTGTGAAAGCATATGGTTCGAATTTGCCAGTGTGTGTGTTGTGTTTTTATTTCCACAGATACCGCTTTTTTCATCGTGTTTCCTTTATTTAGGGTGAACCTCTGGATTAATGAATACACTCTGGTAGGTTTGGGAATAAAGCTCTCCAAACCCAAGGTCTCTCTATAGACACAGATGACCTAACTGGGGGATAAAGAGAACCTATATATATACCCTTATGTTACATATTGTATACACTTAATGTAGAAATCAGGAGCTCTAAATACTGCAACAATTAAACTCACGATTAAACAGTGTGTCACAAAGCAGCATAGAGTACAATAAGCACGTAGCAATAACTATAAATAAAGCTTTGTAGAATCAGTACTTTTCTGCAAGGAGACATATGGAGAGCATATTAAGCTAACAGCACATGTGAGACTCCAAAGTGTGAAACAAAAAGAACTCACCACATTTGGGCATCCAATTAATTGTTGATCCAAATACTGTCCAAGGACAAGCTGATTAAATGTGCTTTAAGACACACACAGCCATGCTGTCCCAGAAACACTACAGTAAGAATACTCTAGAAAGCTTTTTCTTTTAGTACTTAAGCACCTCAGACCACTCTGAATGTTGGTCTTCATCCAAAAGAACTCAAGATACTGCTGACTTACTAAACATCCTGATCAAGCTTTTTTTTCTTTCAGAGAATGAGCATTTTTTTAAATTAAGTTATTGATTAACAATAAACACATTTGTTTGCACAGCCATTTGGATAGATACTGAGATAAAATATGCTGCTCATATTACAATATGAATAAGATAAAGCATTTACAACCTGAAGATATATTACACTAATTTAGCCCTAGATGTGAAAGTGTATGCAGGTTTGCATGGTTTCTTGAGGTAGACTGTCATCCCATACAGGGTCTATTGGTCCTTCACACCCAGTGTTCCTGGTAAAGACTCCGAATCCACCATGGCACTGACTAGGATGAAGCACTTGGTGCATGGCAGTGCATGGCAGCAATTCTGTTGAATTAACTACACAGTATTTTAGCTTCAAGATGAAGTCTAATGAATTACCCAAATACTATTCTTGGTTTCAATCTGACTAACAAACAAACAAATCCTTTTCATAATAATGGCAGTGACTACTGGCTGTGAAGGCTATGAAATGTTGGCGCTTTCATTTCTGTTAACAATCGTTCTTTTTTTTTTTGTTGCATTTTATACCCATTCATCACAACGTATTGCATAGAAATAAACAAAATCAACTTACAAAACATATGTGTCAGTATAGAGAGATTTAAAAACAAATGTTTAATTTAAGCTAGCTTGACTTCTATAGGAACCAGATGCAGACATGGGTAAATTATTTTGCATCACATCAAAGTAATAGTTCCTAATGTGATTAGGAAGAAAGGAGTAAATTAGGTGTGCATGTTTTTGGAAGGAGTGTGTGCTTTAGTGTGTGCCCACTTTCCCATCAAACAGGTGTCAGCAATTATGGACTGAGGTATACACAGCAAGCTGTTAAATGTCGTTTTGCAGCTTGGTGATTTTGGTGTGAAAAGGATGATAAAGTATAAATACTATAATACTTTTTTTTGAATTTAACATTACAAATCTAGTTTCTGTTTTTTTGTATTTAAATTAATGATTTTACCCTACCGGGGATCTTGAGGTGCATTTATAGACCTTCTTTTCATTGCTCTAGTAAGTAAACTGCAATTAGATTAGGTTTAGAAAAATGAAAGGGTAGAATACCTACTGTTGCCACGTAACTGCATCAACAACAGAACCACCGTTCTTCATGAACCTATGAGAAAAAAATAAAGGGATATTTCAGTTGTTGAGCACAAATATAGTAGTGGAAGTACAGATTATTTACAGCTGCTTTTTCTGTCTGCTCTACAATTGTAAATGAGTTGGCATAGCCAGTGGATTTCAAGGCCAACTAAGACACACTCACACTGGGAACTTGTTTATATGGCTGGTGGACGGTGATCGTTCAGGCAGTGTGTAAACCGGCTTTGAACAGATGTGAGTTGACACTTTAGCAAAAAAAATATATATATATACCAAAAAAAATTTGCACGATCCTTTTTAGGCAACATGTTTCACTCTGAGAAGGCCTCTCTTTCTAAACATTCATTCTGATGAAGGAAAAGCAAATGTGTGATGTACAGTATGCAGTAAAACTGTTCACACCTTCATTTTTTCCACCCATTTTTTTGGTCACTCCAGCCAAGCAGACCTTGTTGTCTACAGAGCTTTGACAATTTTTCACTTCCATCTAAACCCCAACTAGTAGCAACAAGGGGTGACATCTATTTCCGAGAAAAATCTTTGGCACAAAACTTGTGGTTATTGGTCGAACGTTCATCCCTTTTAGCCAAAATTTCACTCTAGAAATTACATACGAAGGTTAAAGCAGATCAGATATAGTATAAGAAACTGCACAGTGAAGAGGCCAAGTATCTGGCAGGCGTCTAAAGACCACAGTAGAGTTAAGGTTCTGGTTTTGTCTAGGTTTTTTCCCCCTGAATGTCACAAAAAGTGCTATGATTTCAGTTCATGGCCAGGAAATTATGGCAGATTTTGTGGACGTTATACACTTCACCACACCCCGCAATGTACCAGGAAAAGTAACTAACAAAGTCAGTGCCTAGCTATTCTTTTATTTCAAAAATAAAATCCTAGTAGTTTATATATGACATTTAAGAAAAAATAATTAAAGATTCAGCTTGAACTATTGGATAGCAATAAAGGGAAGGGCAACATGCAACTCTCATCAAGCCTACTATGAAGAATTTAAAAAAAAAAAGTAAGTTTTATCGCTTTTCGTCACTGAAAAAATTCAGTTATTTCAGGTATTCAATATAGTTTAAAATGAGCCAAAATAAGTGTCCAAAAAATATATAAACTTGAACATAAGCAATGAACATGTTTATCTCTCAACACCTAGAAAAAATGGAGTGTGTGTGGACAGTGCAGACATGTGCTGCTGACAGCCACTGATTGTGTGCAGGAGGCATTCATGCATGTCACTTCCTAACAAGGCAATGACATATTTATGTGTGGCTTGGTCATGTCTGTACAATAATCAATTAGCTTAGCAAACCCGTTCTGTCTCCAAATGGTCTCATTACCCCACATGTTAAAGTCATAGCCAATTGCTGCAAAAAACAAATAACTGGAAAATATGGGCACTTCCTTAGTGCTTTTTGGCAGATTATAGAAGCTAAGAAGTATGCAGAGTAATCTTCTCTCAGAGCAGTAAAAAGACATCGAACAATGACGTTGTGTTTCCATACAAATCAGCACTAATCAGGCACAGTTGGTGGTTCATAATTTGTTCTTCTTCACATGGCAATACTACGCTCATGCTCAGGTGGATTCCTCATAGACATACTCTTAAAGGTTGCAGTTTAAGTAACCGTTTAAAACCAAAATGTTCAATTCTTGTACTTATGCACTTAAAGATGAATCCTTTTATTTATCTGATAAACACAACTTTAAAAAAAAAAGAGTATTTCCTCAATCGGGCATCATTTTTTAAGCCAATAAAAAGAATTACTTTGTTTCATTGCTATAAGTCACCACCATGTAAAGCAGTGATATATAAAGAACAAAAGGGTGAACGCCTAAATTTGGAGAACAGAAATTATGCAGGTGGAGTATTGCTCAGCCACTCTATAAATCGAGTGACACTTCATTTGGCTGACTGAGGATTTCCCTGGTGCAACGAGCCCCAGCAATAACCCACTGGGAGCAACGTAAACATGGTTGTGATATGCTCCGCTATAGAGACAGAGAGTGTTATAGTACACAGCCTTAACAAGGAAAGAACTAGGAAAAGTTCTTATAGGACATGTACAGCAATGAGAAAAATATGCAGAGTACAGTACACAAAGTTTCTGCAGAACACCTGGCATATAAATTCCAATGAAAGAATCACTGAGATAGATTAATTCTGTAATGTTCTTTAACTCTGTAAATCACTAAAGCGTTCTTTCAGCTGTGATGCAGTGGCACTTGGCCTTGCTGCTTGGAGACCTTGCTATGATAAAGTGTAAATAGCTCTGGTCATCCGTGTATTTTTTAGAATGAACCATGTTTCTTTTGCTTTATTCATTCTCAAATGAAAAGTGCAGACATTTTCTTAATACTCCTGGCTGAATACAGTTTTTCATCATGGGACATTTGAGTGGTCTTGGAATAGTACAGAGGAACTGAAGATATTGCAATTGATTTGATGTCTTTTGCATTTTGTATTACATACACTGTGTAAATAATTATACTTTTAATTATTATTATTATTATTACTATTATTACTATTATTATTATTATTATTATTATTATTATTATTATTACTAGTAGTAAAATATAAACAGCATTAACTTTGCCTTCATAATGTAGGCAATATGCTTATTATATAATGTATTATGTAATATATTATAATGTTCAGTTTACAGGCTTGTGACAGTGATTATTTCCCTATTATGATCAACCAGAAGCAGTAAGAGAAATAAGATGAAGTGTGGAAAACAATTTAGGACTGCATTTCATTATAGGAAAGCAACCCATCCACATGACATTTTAGTTCTCTGTGTTCTGCATCATTCTGCACATGGGGGCTCTTGCTGTTTTTAGGAGACAACACTGGGACACGTAAAATTATTTCATTGAACCTTTGCTGTGAGAGCAAACCTCCTAATGATGAAATCACTTCAAATAAGCTGTGAGAATAAGTGAGCAGTTCCTGCTAAAAGATACAAGAGTCATAGTTTTGTTATCATCAATTAAACAGACTCCTGTGCAAATTCACTGTTAATCCCAGATTTAAGAGTAAAGATATTCTGAGTCCTACTTCACATACTGCTGGGGTTAAATACAGTGTTACTTGCTGAGCTCATGATTTAAGCATTACAAGGTTGTTGAAATACTTGAAATGGACCAGAGCAGCACTATAATTTTATGAGCTGAGTTCAAATTAAGTGGTCATGTAAACTTAATAGAAAGAAATGACAACTGACTCATATATCACCAAATAAAATGCTCAAATCCTATTTTCTCTGTGCTTAAACTATGATATTGTATAGGCATAGAGAGCAAAGCATATTGAATAGTATTGTAAAATATAATTATACACATGTGTGTTAGACTGGATAGTCAGTAATATCATTTTAATTCTATTAATAACTATCCTGTTTTTTGTTTATCTTTGTATGCTTTCATAGTGGTTTGATTCCATTGCATGGCATGGTGATGGATTAACTCCAAACAGCTCTCTATTACAGATATAAAATTGTTAACTGAAACTATAAAGTTCTTGTAACTCAAAACTTTCACTTTGATCTGCTCCACACGTTCTGGCTAGCTAAACCTGAATAAAACTTCAACCAAATAACTTTGAACTTTGAAAACTTCTTAATTGATGAGTAAAAACTGTTTGGTTTGACGATTAGTACTAAGTGTGCATTGAAATAAGGAAAAAGAAATGATAACAATGTCTCTTGATGTATGGGACATTTATTTTGCACTGGTTATAGCTTTGCCAGAAGGAGTAAAAAAAAAAATAGAAAAGATAAAATATTTAAATCTTTTCAATAGAAAAGATGTTTTTGCTCTTCTCCCAACTGGGCTTGGCAAGGCCAACTTGATGTGAACATCTGCATAAACAATTCCCTTTTGAGGGAATGCCAGATTCACAAATTGAATAGGTTCAGAATGGCTGTAGACAAGCTTTTATTGTAGTTATTCTTTGGCCTGTGTTATTTGTTGGGTATGCCATAATGCTAGTAGGCAATATTAAAATGTAATAGCTAGCATGCCTCAGTCACTCACCCGTCCAATAGCAGGATTGCATTTTTGCGTGGACGGCCAATGTTGGGACCGTAGAGATTGGCCCGGCTGTAGTAGCGAACAGACTGCAGCAATGTCTTCAGCATAATGTAGTCCTGAGCCAGTCGACTGCTATTGACTGAACGAGCTACCATGGAGCGATAACTGTTGGGCTCTACAAGAAACAAATGAAACACAGTGTTTGAAAAAGGACATATCCTAAAACCATGACATTGGTTCAGTGCATAAATGATGATAATAAAAGATACTTATTGTTAATTGTAAGTTCACCTTCAAACTAGCCTGCATTGCAGATTATTGAAGTGACTAGATTATTTATCACTAGATTATTGCATGTGGTCAAATTGATCAACAGTAATTGTGACAAATTTAATGATCTTACATTTTAATTGAGTGACAATTAAATATTCTAATAATATCCCATAAGAGCTATTCATAAGGTTAAACAGGATGTGATGTATTCATTATTTGCACTGATCACATCAGGATGGAATTGAAAGAATTTTATTTTTGAAACTTTACCCTCTGCAGGCCTCTGGCATGCGACACATAAACATCACAACATTTTATCTTTATTCAAAGCACAGTTTCAGAATTATGCACATTTATTATAGATGTACCCACTTGTCCTTATGCCATGGGGTGTTTATTATACTAAAACATTCTAATATATCATAAACAATGAACCCTAAAATAAAATGTTTTGTTTCCCTTCATTTTTTTTTGATTGCTCACTTGTTTAAAAATGAATCATTCATGAAACTTGACTATGATTCCTTACAGATTTTCTATTAGTCATGATGGCTGTTCTTGCTCTATTCATGTGAACAATCCAACAGTTGTAACTGCTTTTTATAAGCAATAATACTTGAGTTTACAAATAGAAAAATTAAGTTAAAATGTTGACCACTGAGGCTGCGCGGTGGAGCAGCATGTAATGTTGGTGCCTCTCAGTCCCAGAGCCTGAGGCTGTATTCTGAGCTTGGGTTACTGTCTGTGTGCAGCTACAAATGTTTTCCCTGTGCTGCATGGGTTTCCTCTGGGTTTGTCTGTTTCTTCCCACATCCCAAAAACACAGCAGTAGGTGGCTAACAGTATTTGCCCCGGGATGTGATGAATGTGTTTTTCTTCCATTTGATGGCCTGGTGTCTTGTCTCATCCATTATGTGGCATAGCAAAGCATTATCACCCCAAAGTCAATTATTTTCCAATTACAGCTTGCACTATTTTTTTTTTTAAATATTTTTAATTACCTATTTTATTCCACTTTACCAACAATTAAAATGCATCAATATTTAGTTTGATGCATAGCTTGATGAATTGTTGGTTACTTGTTTTATTCCACTTTATTTTATTCCACTTTACCAACAATTACAATGCATCAATCTTTAGTTTACTGATGAATGACATCATAATTTCACCCTTATCTGTTACAGATACATTTACATTAACATAAAATGCAGTTATGTAGGAATTGTAATATTTAAAACTGTGATGTTTTCTAACCATTCAGATTTGAGAATTGAACAGCCCCAGCCCTGTGGTATACATTTTTTTTTTAAACATAATAGTTTTAAATTTTTTGCAAAAAGAGGAACAGTCTTTATATTTTCCCAAAGCACCAAGGTATCTGCAGCTCAAATGGAGTCCCTATGTACATGACGTAGTCATATATAGCTTTATCTGACTAAAACAGTTTCTCACTGGTAGTGTGTGCACCCCAAATGTGGTAATAATTTCCAGAGTCTGTCTGTCTCTCCGTACCAGTTAAGACACAACAGAGCTTTGGGATGGATCAAAATATAGTATAGCTTTATTGTTTTTTTCAAGTTTCTCTGGTTATGCAATATCAGCATAGACAGAAATGCCAAATGCTAATGGTAATAAGTGATTCCTTGCCACAGACAAGCACAGCCCCAGATTAGCATTAGTATTATAGCAGACCTACCATTGCCCAGCTCCCAGGATATGTTATACTTCTTGCCAGCGCTGTACTTTAACAAACTTAATGCACTAGAGGCATTCCATGAGTTGTCAGGATTCCGATGGAGGGCATTAAGCCCAAAGATCAGGTGCAGGCCGGCGCAGTCAGCAAAATTGTACAGTTTGTCTAAAGACCTGGCTGGGAGAAAGCGAGACACAGTTGTAACTTTGGCAATTTCATTCATTCTGTGAAAATATACTAAATTCAGTTTAACATACAATGATGTACTAAAGGTTGCTTCTTTATTTTGCCCTACATTTCTGGGTTCATGTCTCTGTATAAAAAGGCTTATTTTACATTTTTCATTTTTCAGATAACCAAAGAGCAAAATAAAGAATTCCAAAAATGTTGCTCAGCTGCTTTAAACTGCATGACACTGTTCCTGTGCAGCTTTTTCACTGTTAACTGATATTTATTAATATCTGAATCCTATAGAACTGTTTCATGTGATTACTTTGCTTCAGTTTTTTTTTTTTTCTCATTTTATTTGTGCTTCAAAGATTTTCTACAGTTCAGACTTCATTAAATTTAAATTAAGTCCTAGGTTTTATAGCAGGTCACTGCAACGTCATCAGTAATTGGATTCATTTTTACCCAACATCAAGCAATTTGGGTCCTTTTAAACAAACACCACAAGAAGCAACCAAAAAAAAAATAATAAAAAATCAGCGTTTCTAAAGCAAAAGGCAGAAAAAGTTGTGCTACACACTACACACAAACTGTAAACGGTTCATCAGTGCACACCACAAAGAGAATAGTGGCAGACACAAACACAGAAATGTGCCAAGGAAAGCATTTTAGTGCACAAGCCATTGGATGGTCTATAATAACTTGAACTTATCCAGTACATGCTCACTGGTTGTTTTGAAATTCAATCGGTTAAGAGCAGTGACAATAAACACAAATATTTCAGTGCCCTTTGACTTCATTTCCTCTGTTTAAAAAGAAGCAGATGAGACATCTCACATGGCCCTGAGGGATACGAGGAAGCTCGAACTGTGGGTGATGTACCAGCAGGGCTAAGTTTCAAGGCTGAGGCATTAACTTATAATTCCATACTCATATATGTCTCCATTTATTCTACATTAATACATTATACATTATGTATATATATAATATTGTGTGTCACCGATACTCATTGATATACAATACAATAATTCTATATCTGTGTAGTGAAACCAATTTATCAATCTGTATCCATTTGGAGCTCTTTAAGTGAACTGTAAAATGGGACGATTCTCAGATTAACGTGAATTTTTTGGAACCCACCGGGACAGATCACAAAAAATGAGATTGCAGTAAAAGTAAAATAAAAGTGTATATGCATTTAACATAAAATACCTACCATATGAATTCCTACCATTTAAACCAAATAAAGTCAGACAAATTCCTTGTCCAGATGTGCCCAATAACATGATTACTAAATTCCTGATTTTATAGGGTGGGCAACTTTAAAGATTTCAAAACAAAACAGTTGCCACACCAATAACGATGGGTGGCTATCTCATAATTTCAATGAGAAACCTTAATTCAAAGCATATTTAATGTAAAATTGTTGTTCAAAGCACACTAAATAGTCTAAGCCTTTAATTAAGTCTTTAATTTAATGCACCACTTAATAGGGTACAAAGTAATAAAACATTAATGAGAATGAAAAGGTTTAATTCAAACAAGAAAAGAATAAACAAACAAATAGCAATGGTAAGCACACACATATATATTAAAATCTACCTTATATATATATATATATATATATATATATATATATATATATATATATATATATATATATATATATATATATATATATAAGAGAGATTTTCTTTTAGATACTTCTTTCTAGCATGTCTAAATTGCATAAAGTAGGGAAGCCCACCTTGATGTCTCTGAGTGGCATACTGGAAGCCCTGCCTGTTATGCAGCCTTTAGCACAGTGAGCTGATTGAGATAAAACTGTATCAAAGTCAGGTGGATAGAAAGCAGAGCCATGCTGTCAGGGCAAAAGTAGAAGCAGAACCAGATGTGGGCCAGGGAGATTCGAAGGCCTTCTTTCCTTGAGCAGACTCTTACACAAAAACTGGCACTGTTGAGAAATCTGGATACGGGCCAAGCACATATGTAATTGTAACTGGTCTTTTGCCCTCTTTAAGGTTGTAAAAAACAATAACCAACACTGATCCTAATAATTTTAGAACAAAACATGACCAGTGCAATGTAAGGCCAGAGATGGACTTCAATTATCCTGTTACACTTGTATAACTAACCATCATTCACAATCGTGTTTTCACATACAAACACGCAAACAGTTTGTAATACATGATACACCGCTGCACCTTTCAGTGTCTCTTTATCTCAGGCATATTCATAATGAAACAACAGCTACCTGTCCTGAAAGCAACCAAATGTGATCAATTTCATGTTTCTAAAGTAAGGTAATTATTCCATGAACAACATGCAAGCTCCTAAGGGCTCAGTACAGACACAGCAATATAGAAAAGACATCAGGAATTGAACTCTGGTTCACATTTACAGCAGACTCAAAGTGTTTCCAGATCAGTCTCTCTCTCTCTCTCTCTCTCTCTCTCTCTCTCTCTCTCTCTCTCTCTCTCTCTCTCTCTCTCTCTCTCTCTCTCTCTCTGAGATTTTACAATGTACTGTACTGAAAAACAATAGTCTAATTGATAAATTACAAAATGAAGTGTTGAAAAGCCAGGAGCTGGAAGATGGGATTGTTTTAGGATGCTGTTAATGTTTACATGCTGACATGGTTAGTTGGTTATCTGTCATTCTCTAACTGTCATTTCTTATTTTAGTAAATAAACTAAAGAGATTTTCAAGAAGACACTTTGGATACTGTAAAATCTAATGGTATTTAAAAATAAACCTGTTTATTGCAGTAATTTAGAACTATACAACTATACTTATATCAAATTGGAGTTCATTTATTTATGCAACATCCACAATATTTAATCCGTCCCAGGTACTTCAGAGAAGAAACAAAAAAATTGAAGGCTATTCATTCTTGAAATTGAGTGCATGAACTTAGTATCAACTGTAAAAAAAAAAAAAAAAAAAGCACTGATTCCGAACAAGCCTTACAAACGTAATGGAAAGAGAGGGGTCTGGATATTGTCAGGCTAGCTATCTGATCACAGACATAAGACCTCCATAACGAGCAGGACTGTACCAGAGCGCTACGGCTCATTTCGGAGGCACAGCATTTCCATTTATGTCCAGTGATTACCTACAGCAACAAACTGCATATTCAAAAAAACTTCAAAGCAAAGCATTTCCCCAGCCAGACAACATCTACAATGTCTACTCGTAAAGGAAAACAATGGGTGCAAGAAGTGTCCCGACAGAGACCCTTAAAACCCCGTCTTTCAAACACTGGTAAAAACAGCATGTCTGATATCCACCAAGTGTAGTTTAAAGAAATGAGATTTAGGACACAACAAAAAGCCATATACTGCACAACATGGTCTTTTGCCTATTCAGATTCTGAATTTGACATACAATTTTACACATAATCAAAACTGAAACAAAACAATTAATGCATTTGTTATGACAATTTAAGCAGTGATTATTATTTAACAAAAAAATTCATGTCAAAAATATCAAAGTTAAAATGATATTATAGGTAATTAAATTATTTTGTAGTAAAAATAGAGGTTTTGTCAAACTGCTTTCATACAGCAAATGCAATGTGAACACAGTGAAACAGTAATGTCTTGGAGTAATGAAAGCATTATATTCATTTCAATATATTTGTGCAGCCAAAAACCATTTTGCCAGTTCATTTCTCTTCGGCTTTCAACATGATTGACTGAATGCCACTGTGAAACATTTAGTAGGGGTTAGTTCTGGTTCTAACATTAAAAAAACTACATACATACATACATACATACATACATACATACATACATACATACGTACATACATACATACATAAACTGTGACCATTCTAGTAAATTGAACTAGGAATTGATGTGGTGTTGAGGATTGATGTGGGGATGTGGTAGATTAGTGGTTAGTGTTGGGCTACCAATCTATGTCCACCAGTAAGTAGTGGTAAATATATTAAAAAAATAACTTCCACAGTTCTAAAAACTTCTAAAATCTTACTGAAAAAAGTTTTTTTAGTTTTTTATAAGGTATTAATTAAGAAAGGTATTTCTAGTATTTCTCTCACCGAAGATGAATATAGTATTCAGACTGAACAGATGACATAAATAGAAAAATGCAGCTCAATATTCATCACATTTCAAATATTTTTCAGTATTATAATAAGATAGAATAAATCAGAACACTGATATACTATTTATTTTTGCAACAGATGCAGATAGTGACATTTCATTACACCCCTAATTTCTAGTCGGTAGCATAATATAAATATCCACTTCCAGTTTACCTCAAATACTCTCTCACAAACCAATTAAGTACAACAGATGACTGATAATGAGTTAACACACCTCCCCCTTGAAAGATGACTGGCAACACATAAGATTACCAGGCGAGAAAAGCAATCATGAGGCATGCCATGTTTTAATTCCCAGCTCACACTAAACCAATTTGAGGCAAAATAACTACTCAATTACAAGGGAAGAACAACAAAGGTTAATCATGCAGATGTTGTGGGATTCTGTGGGCAAGGAAGAAGACCACATTGTGTCTCTAATACAATATGCTTTCAGTTAAACTAGTGTTTTTTGCCAGATTAAACATGGTGCCTCAGTGGACGCCAGCATGAGTGGAATTAATTGTATTTTTTTTTCTTTTAATCTATTAGATATCCGCAACCCGATTTAAATCATTTCTATGCTGCAATAATGCTAATCAACAACATGCCATGCTTTGTCATTTAGCTACACTTTAGTACTGGTAGAAGCAAGAAGAAGTAATGTACAATAAGTAAAATAAGAAATAAAAGTTACAGATAGACAAATGAACAGAAGAGGAAAAGTCAGAAGGCAGGAACACAAACTAGCTCTCACAACAAAAACGGTTTTATATGTAACCGTTTTCATAAACGGTGAAAATATGGTTTTAATAGTCCTCTTCTGCCTGCTGGTAGTCTGAAGTGCACACTGCATGTCATACAAACCCAAGTACCCTTGTGTTTATAAACACAGCATTACACAGGGACCCTCGTTCGATAGAGTATGTTTTGCAAAGAGCTGCTCAGGTCAAAGAACTTTTGTATTCTTGAAGAATGCAAGCTATGAAGACACCTGTTTTTCATTCAGTATGGTTAGAATAAAATCTGTGTGTGTGTGTGTGTGTGTGTGTGTGTGTGTGTGTGTGTGTGTGTGTGTGTCAGTGTTCGGATTAGTTAGCTAGTGAACTTCCCATGTGTGTATGTAACTATGTTAACAAGATTTTAGCTGCGCATAACTGTATTTGTAAGACGTGTGTGTGTGTGTGTGTGTGTGTGTGTGTGTGTGTGTGTGTGTGTGTGTGTGTGTGTGTGTGTGTGTGTGTGTGTGTGTGTGTGTGTGTGTGAGCAATTGTACATGTTTGCGTGTGTATATCAGGCCATGTGGTTAGCAGTGGAAAGGATAGAAGAGTGAGTGACATGTTAACATCCCCAAACACACACTGGTGTATACATCCACACACATTTGTGTACACTAATTAATCTTCTCCATAGAGACAGTCTTATGCAGCAGCACATGTCTGAGACAGCACAGGGCTGCATGCTGGATTATGATTTCCCGTTAATGTCAACAGTTCTGAGAGCTTGGCTGATTGGTGATACACTTGATGAAGTCAAAGACCAAAGTTTGAGCCAAATTGCGTAACACACTTTAAATGCCTTATGACATCAAATGCAAAACCCTGTTAAAGAACAAGCTTAGAATGAAAAACTTACAGTATATTCTTAAATGCACTCTCCTTACAAACGTCATCTTGCAAATGCAGAAATATGTACATATCATCATGGCTGCATAGACTTCACATTTATTTACTGTATAACTTACAGTATATTTAGTATATTATATTATTACAACTTACAATGAGTTCTATTAATCTATTTGTAGAGAATTTTACATTAGGATTTGATGAAAATATGCGCTAATTCCATTATCATGACATCAGACACAATGCTTGATTAGTTTCACTTGTTTGTTGTCAGAGGTCAAATCAAATATGGGATGTATGAGCACTCTCAGCACTTTAGCTTCAATCTCTGATTAAAAATGATGGAATGAGTGCAAATGAGGCATTGGCAAAATTTGTAGGAGTTTGACTGAAAACATCTGGTCCACTGTTCTAATATGTATTGAGTGGTTTTTCCTTTTAACCTCTTGTCATTTTAGATTTCGTATCATATCTTCATGAAATACAAACATATTATCCAGGTGCTCAAATAACACAATTTATTCTTTTTTTTTTTTTTACAGATATATTCATTACAGCTTCACTGCAATGTATTTGTACTATATTAAAAAGTAAATAAGAAAAACTACAAATAAACTCCAGAAAAGTGAAAAATTGTAAATAAGGTAAATGGAGTAAATAAAGACGAGCACTGTATGACAACAGAAGGTGCAAACTCAGCACTAACAAAGCAAGGAATCTTTAAGTTAATATGATGTGATCTCTTCAAAGAGGACTGTGCTGAGTCTTAGCATACCTGACAGTATTATCTTCCTGAAATCTTTACTATGCACTAATGCTGTAATTGCTCCATGATTATTTTGTCACTTTAAAGAATCTAAGCGTCTAAGAGTGGCAGAACTAACCTGAGCTGCCTCCAGGCTCTTTATAGCACACATCAAAGCATTTCCCGAAAGACTCTTCATTGTGCTTTACTGCAAGTGAAGATAACACGAGTTAGGACAGCAAGTTTGCCATGCTCTAAGGATGCACAGGTTGTTAAAATTGCCTGGGTATGGACTAATTAACATGTCAACCAACAACCACAGCAACATTTATCAGTCTCTATTCAAGAGTCTCTATTCATTTCTCTATTCAAATGATCTGGAATCATTTTTGGTGCAACATTATTTCAGTCAAGCTATAATCTCATAGCAAAAGCTGTTAGATAAAGGAAGCGATGTTGAATATCCTCATTAATGTGTTATTATTTGCATTATATTTTATTATTTACAGCCTAGTGGCCATAACCTTTGTACTGTAGCAGCTTAATGTATGCTAATGTATGAATCCAACATAGTTGCTATAATGTGTTAATAACTGCCTAGATAGAACAATAGACTGTCCTGTAGAATAGGCAAGTATAAATCACAATAATGAATATTGTATATTACTCTATTATATTATTAGTAGAAGTAATAATAGTTGATAATAGTAATAGTAGCAGTAAACCCCTATTCCTGAAATTTGTAATAAACAGCTTTAAATGTTTTAATATGTTTTAATGTTCCTCAACATCTGAACAGTTTCTCACAAAAAAAAAAAATTCTCACAAAAATGTGTCAGTAAACATTATTCTCTTAAATAATACTGTACAATTGAGTCTTAAATTTGCATACACAGCTAGCAGTATTCTTTGTTTCTTGGGATATGCAATAAAAACTCCACTAGCCACACTAACCACATGACAGACCAAATGCTTGTTAATAGTGCTAAAGAGCTAACAGACAGCACAACAGACCAAACAGATCCAGTGCTATGTATCCATCTGGCTTTGGTTAGAGGTGTCAGGTCCTGTCACTCAATTTAAGGGTGAAGAAGGATCAGGAAAGAGTTTTCGTCCCGCCCCTTCTCAGTTATTGAAAAGCACCCCGGCCACCACTTAAATCAAGTGTGGGACTTTGTAACATACCACAGAAAACTCAATTTTAGTTTTCCTTTCAATGCTCTCCAGACCACAGCAAATTTTATTACACCTTTATGGACACTTGTGGGTTTAAGACATTGCTTTTTCTCACGTGCACTTTCATCAACATATTATGTTTGCAGGACACTGTGCACTGTTGGAGCCTAACATCTCCCTGAAACTACCATATGTTGACTGTTAATGTTCAGTCAAGTCTAACAGGCTCAAAATTAAATATACTTATACTTCTTAGCTCTTGGGTATATTTGCTCTTTCTACATCTAATGTTTCAGAAAAGATACTTTCTAGAGGAACTTACAATAACCATGCAGTTAAAATCATACAAAGATGGCATGGATGGAAAATTTCAAGTATTATTATTATTATTATTATTATTATTATTATTATTATTATTATTATTATTATTATTATTATTATTATGTCTAAGTCAATTTTATTACATGATCTCTGGAAACCTAAAATTAATTCACTTTTCAAGAAAGATAATAAAAAAGTAAAAATATTGACCATGTCTGTATCAGTCAAAAAAGTGTAAAGATTAGAATATTGCAACTCACTTCTGACAGGTCTGTCCCTGCACACAATCTGACCCCTGCAACTACAATCTCCTACCTACCTGAAGGCATTTATCACACTACCCTGCATCACATCCCCTTAAAGCATCTAGCATGGCTTGACATGACCCACGATTCCTCAAGGTACAAGAAAGACATGCACTGAAACACTTCTGTGTACTTGTACAAATGTGATGGAATGTTTTCCCCCTGACTGGCAGAACAGCTGAGTCACTGGTTGCCTTCAAACGAAGACTGAAGACCAACCACTTTACCAAGCACTTACTGTAAATTAACTCTAATTAATTTGTGTTTGTTGCTGTATCAAATTGTTGTTTTAACTGTTCTCAAACAGGCCATTACCTGGATAGTATTAACAGACTATGAACTATTTGTACAAGCATGAGGATCTGTTTTTGATGGTATCTACAAAGCTCTTCAGCAGGTCACTCTGAATAAGGGTGTCTGCCAAATGCTGTAAATGTAAGTGCTATCGCTTTATCGTGTCTAAAATTAACAACAGTATAGAAAACAAAACATGGTTTGCTAGATCATGTGGTACAATAACAAATCACCAACATTCACTGCAATCCCTTCCCTTAAATGAAATGTCATTTTGAACAGTTCAATAAGTCATTTTGTTTCGACAAGATCAGCCCTTTCTAACCAGTCAGTTTTCTCTCTAAGCTATCAAGTTCATCCCAGAGTAGTTTGAAAAAAAAGTTATAGTCCTACTGTTAATATAATTAATGGCAGATTTATTACATTTCATTGCCACAATTTTGGACCAGACTGAACTTTATCTCTCTGGTACATGTCGTCTATGCAAGCTGAGGCTTTAGCAGCTGTGATATACAAATCTGTTTCTGGAGCAAAGGGGAAGCCAATATGACCTAGAGTAGAGGGCCAATCAGAAAAAGATGCTCTACACCCACAAATATCCATGTCTGAGAGCATTAAAGAGCATCTGAGACCATAGCAAATGGGAAACCAGGGTGGTCTGGAGGAAGACGGCTGGGTGCCATGCCTGTGATCTATGGCTATATAAACATAGAACATTGACATTCACTTGATTTTTTGCAGTGAGGCCTAAATTAAATATGTTAATTACTTTGAAAGTACGACATTGGTTCCATTTGCTGAAAGTTTGCCAAAATTAATATGTTCAACTTATGCCAGAAGTCAGTTTAACAATGAAATATGTTTGACAGCACAAAGGTCTAACATTTAATTCTTCAAAAAGCTTTAATTTACAGTATAAGCATGTGGACCTATGATCACTCAGCCTGCCAGGTGAAATGACCATGGCGATATATAAATAACCACAGCTACACGTGACACATTGCAACCACATGCACATCCTATTTGACTGGTTGTAATGCTTTTTAATGATGTAATCAACTCCTTGCCAGTTCTTTGAAAGAACAAACACTACCACATTCCTGGGGCAAGCACATGCATTTTCCTGACAGTGCAAGTGTCAAAATTGGGTGTCAATAATAAAGCATATCTTTTAGCAATTAAAGTAATTTTACCTCAGGACCAAAATACCTGTCAGTGCAGGAGCATGAATATATCTGAAATATAAATATATATTTAGAAATTTTCTGTTGTCCCTCTGGGGAAACCCTTAACGTTTCTCTGTAGAACTCAACAACAGAGTGTTTCCCAATCAGAAAAAAAAAGTCTTTTGGAAGCTAAGAACGCATCTCTTACAGAACTGTTGAAGAACCATTTTTCTAAGCAAGCACTTTAATTTATTATATAATCTAGCATCTGCAAATTTTTGAATTCCCAAAATGCCATAAGCTTTTTTTCTTAAGTTTTAAGTATGTCTTAGGTCACATTTGTGATTGATTTTACCTGATCCAGGGCAACATATAAGCTGATGTATAGGGTAGTGGACAGATTTCCAAGCTTAATGAGCTGTCTATGACATTCAGTAAGACCCAGTGGGTCATATGTGACTGTAGTGACAATTGTTACAACATTGGGAGGAAATCTTCAACAGTTGAAAGACTTTGGATATTTTTGAATGAAGAAAAAGCACAAATATAATACAAATTAAAAATAAATGGGATTATTTATTATTGTTTATTTATTAGTTTTTTAAATGTATTTTAAGTTAAAAAGCTAAACAAAATATATAGCTGTAAATCGATGCATGTCGTTATTTGTACTTTTACAAATATTGATGCAAAAAGCAAAGTTAGGCAATCAAAAATGAAATGTACATAGACAGGCTTCCCACAGTTCTTGGGACCATAGAATCTGACACTGAAAGTTTTGCAGCCAAAATATTACAAATCTCTAATACTAAAAGAGAGCCATGGGTAGAACAAAATCACTACTCCAGGAGTTTATTTTGATGTCCAGTAGGTTCAGTGGATCCAAGAACACAGTATTACAACACATACATTCAGTAGACAGCTTTTTTATTCCATTTTCATTCTGGGTTTGTAAATGTGTTGCTCTTAATATCTATTGTGAAACTTTTTTTTTTAAATGGGTTAAATGGTTTGTAAAAGCAGGGTCAGTGGAGGACAATTTCTGATACATATCATAAGAAGAGAAAGCAACAAAGATTATTTTTAAAGTAAATGCCTACTCAGAATCTGCAAAAGTTGTACACTCATAGTTTGAAGTTTAAAAACTAAATAACTCAATTAGACTGATATTTTACAATTTAAAGCTCAAACAAGAAATATTGTTTTAAATGAATATATAACAGGAACAATAGGGAAAGAAAAAAAATTCATTTAAATTAATATTTCTTATTTGAGCTTTAAATTGTTATTGTATTTTTCTGAAGGCTGTACTTGTTTCATGACTGAAATGACTGTATTAGAGCTGGAGCAATGGCTGACAGTGATAAACTCTTATTTTATGCTGGAGAGATTGTGTTGCAAGTATTAGTGTCTCATATATTCACAATTCTGTTTAGCTAGACATCTCAAGTGATTAGAGTAAGTGTAAATGTTCATGTTACATGTGCATTAGCGCTCACTCGCTCTCGCTCTCTCTCTCTCTCTTTTTCTATCGCTCTTTCTGTCTGTCTCTCTTTTTAAACAGAACCATTATACACTCTGTGAACATGTATGTGTTTGTACTTCAAGGAATCTATCCTTTTGTGTGTGTGTGTGTGTGTGTGTGTGTGTGTGTGTGTGTGTGTGTGTGTGTGTGTGTGTGTGTGTGTGTGTGTGTGTGTGTGTGTGTGTGTGTGTTTAATGCATATATCGCTGTAAAGGAACCTTCATCTGCTTAACGTCTTAGAAATTGAAAAAAATCATGTTTCCCTTCTGAGGCAGCAACATCTGCTGAAGTCTCAGATCCATCACTAGCGCAGTGAGCTACATGCTCTTGCTGTGTTTGCATTGAGTGCACGCACGCATGCTCTCGCCAGTGTGAGGAGCTGGGGGAAGGGAACTAAAACATTAAACTTTGAGGTATTTTACATTCAGGATGGTAAGCACCTTGACAATATGCCATGAAGACCAAAAAAAAAAAAAATTAATTCTGCCATGTAATATTCATCAGATTGCTTTCTCGGTCATGAGATTATCCCTCTGCACCAAACACTATTTACAGGATTCTAATATGGCCACAGAAGCAGAAAAGATGAACAGCATCATCTGAGCACATGTTCAGATAACCATTTCTTCTGTTTGATCTAGCAAAATATTATATTTATCCATGCTACTTTAAAAAAAAATCAGAATCAGTGTAAACAGGAAGTTTCTAAGAGCAGAAACTTTGGCCCTCCCACCTATGCATAAACAAAGCTGATTTTTTACAGAACACTGTCAATACTGTTTTTACAATATCTTCCTTTAAAGAGCTTTTAATGAGATGAAAACCCAAGCAGTTACTGCTGTCAACGAAAATGAGGGGCTAAAGGGCACCTTTAGTTAAAGCCCAAACTACACTCACTGGACAATTTCCTGTCATTTGTCTTCAGAGTGGGAGGAGGAGGTGGTGGTGATGGTAATAGGGTGGGTTGGAGGCAGGAAACAGCTTTGAATATTACCGGCATCTTAACAGTACATAGCAAGGATTAAGAACTCATTATCACTGTGTGATTCCTGGTTCATTGCATAAAGAAACACATATGAAGGGGTACAGGAAGACAGGAAGAGTTTGAAATGTAATTGTAAAAACAAAACACAGTGAAGAAGCAGTTTAGATAAAGAAGAAGAAAATTCATTTGAGAACAAAAGTGCAACAGGGATGCAGGGTACTTGGATGCAATTATTACAAATGATGCTCTTGTGAGAGTATTGTAAGATCCAGGACTTTAGATAGATCAGAAAATTGCACTCTAGTTTTAGGCAGCCTAGGATGACAACCATAGCCATATTCCGATCGGGGCATTTAATTAAATTCCTTTTTCTGTACCACAAATGAGGCTTGACTAAATTAACAGACTGTTGTAACCAAGAAAAAGAATTGAATAGTTGACTTAATTGAATATTACATCATGCACACATACATATTATGGGTATTCATCATAATATGTGTGTCTGAATACGCGGTAAGTGATTTATGGACTTGTAATATGTCTGCATGTGAACTTGACAACATGGCTTTAAATTTATATCTGTGCTAACTGGACAGTGTAGAGGCCGTGCAAGATTTGAAACAGTACATATTTCTCCTACAAATAATAGGTATTCACACTCTGTGTGTTTCACAATAATTTGCCCTAAATTGTACATAAGATATAAACTACACCCTTGGGTCATGCACGAAACTATGTGTGTAATAAATTTCTGTAGTTTGACTTTTTAAAATAAAAAAAAGGTAGACAAGAATGCAGTGTCACTGGAATGGAGCTAAGTGAGTTCTGAATTGCAGCAACTTGAGAGCATCTACTGACCCTGACCTTGACTTGTTTCAGATGGTTTGCTTTAACTAACCTGGACTAAACTATGACAAAGAGAAAAGTGAGAGTTTTCCTCAGTGTGACCTCGGTGTGTCTTACCACGGTTTGTTTTAACTGGCAGGGGTGCTTTCTCGCCTAGTACAATTCACGCTGTAATGAGAGTGGGTCAGCAAGGGTCACATGCAGAGAGTGGAAAAGGACGAAGGAGAGCTGTTTTACCACTTCTCCCACCTGCCATGCACTGCACAGGGGGCATTCTGATTGTTAACAGGCCTGTCTGTCTCTCTGAACTATGAACACTGCTATGTTAATTCCTGAGAGTGCTGAGCCTCTCCTACCAGTTAGATACTCTACAGAAACCCTCTGCCAGCAACCATGCTGAGAGAAAAATCCCCGTTATTTCTATTTTATCATGTGGAACACATCTCAACCAAAATTCACTTCACAAACCCCAATGATCATTATCAGCATGCTGCTGTGTTATAGATGCCATACATAACACTGCATCTACAGTATGTACAGGAGATTTAAAACTTAAAAGTTAATCTGTAGCCTACATAACTAGAATAAATTCTGAATAAAAAAAATGAGAGAAAGTTGGTTAAAAAATAAATGACAGAAGAATGTTTATTGTGTGACATTGTGCCAAGTATGGCTAGCATAAGAACACTAAATATAATTTAAAATAAATTACTTTAAAGCAAAATCCCAGTGGGATGAAGCTGAGCATTCACTTTTGCCGAACTGTTTTAAAACTAGTTACATTGCAATAAGCAGTAACTGACACCTGCTCAGAACTTGTAGAACTGTCAAGGGCAAACTAAAATGTCTTTTTTTGCATAGTTAACTTGAGATTTTAAACAGCTTTATTTCAGCCCATGAAATGCTGACAGCTAACAGTCTTTAGAAGCACAGACTTACTATTACTAGTGTTTCAGCTTTTATATGTATTAACTTACAGGATTCAAGGATATATTAATCTATTAGTCTGATCACTTCCAAACATTCCTCATTGTTTGTTTTATTGCTCTGCACTCTATTTTGTGCTGGATCTTGGCCCATTACACAATGTTTCACAAAGCTTTAATGAAGTGTCTACTATAAACGATAAAACATGGTCATGCAAATGTTTTGCTAATCAACCAGCATGGTTATAAGGCTAATCAGCACAAATAATCCTTATCCAAACTGTTTTTTGTTTTTTCTCGGCAGAAAGCTGTGACATATGACTTAAGTTAAAGATTTTGAATAATTAATCATTGTAGTAGATATATGCTAAAAACAACTTAGCAAGCCGCATGATAACAATATTTCTGCTTCATAAAGGAATTGGTCTAATGAAATAATTATTATAATCATTTTCAATTACATTGCATTACATTTTACATTCAATAGCAGTGGGTTTGCAGAACAAGCCAGTGAAAAATAATTGATACATTTTCTGTGAATTTGAAATAGGATTTTTAACAACTGAATTTGGAAATGATTAATGCACCTTTCCATTGTATTTGAATAAGATTTTTTTTTACCTTTTTATAGATATTTTAAGAAGAATTTTTCATCTGTCATAATACCACTGCATGCCATTAATATCACTATTTCTCTTCTTCTCCTAAAGGTGTTGACTTGACTTGACTTGACTTGACTTGACTTGACTTGAGGTGTTTCCATTGCATCTAATATCAGATTACTGCTTACTGCAATAGACACAACTGCACAGCAAAACAAACACAGCACTGCAGCCAACTACATAACAGTTATCTAAAGGCAGAAAATGTGAGTTTAGTCTAGATGCACATGCTGGAACAGGCTTAATTAAGGTGACTCAAACACAATCATTAAAATGGTTGAATGAGGACAGGTTTTTATTCCCTGTTCCTGTACTATTGATTCGGTGTTTTTTTTTTTAATGTACTCAACATGCTGTTGTGATCTCCTACCTGTTATCGTGACATCACTGTAGTGGTTGGAGAGCTGCTCCTTCAGGAGGACTTGCTGTATCTGAGCTGCTTTGTCTCGTTGCAGCTCCAGCATCATATCAGGGTGACTGGCCAGCTTACAGCCCTTTTGTTTATCCAGGGCAATGTCACTTCGCACTATGTCTGAGCAGACAGAAAATATATACGGTTAACTATTTCCATTTGTTAATTCATACCACAAAAGCAGATGTATTACACCTATTATGCCTTGAAGATCTGATTATAAGTTTAAATGAAATTTACTTCCTTAAGTAAAAGTTTTATTACTTTATGTACTGATATTTGTGTTGTGAAACATCCTCATACCATCCTCATAATTTTTGAGGTAATAGTCTGGTCCTGGTCCTCTAAACTTGGCTAAATTCTTCAGGTTATGAAACTGGAGAAAGTCTGTTCTCTTTCCCCCAAACCTCAGATAAGCTGGAGAAAGTCCTCTAGCCAAAGTCACTAACCGCTTGGAGCTGAGGAAACAGAGAGAGACTGCTTAAATTCAGACAGGCTACCAAGCGGTTATGTATTCGTATTATAGAATAACAAGTAAGAGTTCGTTTCAACCCTGAAGTAAAAAAGCATTTAACCCTTCCAGAAAGCGTCACTATCGAGGAAATAAACTTCACATTTACTACAGAACTGATTCACAAATTTGCGCATTTAACGCCTGTAATATTATAGCCTTTATTTGATTTTAAGTCACAATCAATGAAACAAATTATATCAGACATTAAAAACGGGCCTACATAGACGTGCATAAATGTAAAAAAAATATCTAAAATAAAATAAGTAAAATAAGTACCAAATGCAACATTTCGCCCAGGTAATAATGCTAAAACAGTAATGCGCTTTACCATTTTGAGAGTTTTGCCTATTTGGCTGTGCATTTACGCAAAACGTCTTTTGACGCATGATTAAAAGAGTAAAACATTAAATAAAACATTCAAAACATGGCTTAATAGTTTGAGCACATGACTAACGCTCTAATGACTTGATTTATACCCATGTGAGTTAGAATTTTATAAGTAGGCTATCGTTTAATTACAGACTGCGCACATTTGATGATTAATTAGGAGAAGTAAAAGATGTTGTATCATCATTTTTCATCGAGGGTTCGGATTTTGCACAAATACATATGTATATAGACAAATAAAAGCGAAAAAACAAACAAACACGTACATACATACACTAAACGAACATGTATGTATGTGTTTGTTTGTTTTTTCGCTTTTTTGCTATTTGTTTATTAAGCTGTTAGACTGATAATAATATATTTAGAAGCAATAACTTCCAAAACATCCAGCGGCTCCAAAGTAAAAATAAAAACAATTCGTGTGTACCTGAAATGTCAACCGTAAGCAAGCAAGCAAGCAAGCTAGCAAATAAATAAATAAATAAATAAATAAATAAATAAATAAATAAATAAATAAATAAAGCTGTCAGATTTTATGCTAATACTATTAACAAATAATAATGGACCTATTCAATTATTATTATTATTATTATTATTATTATCATAATCATCATTATTATCATTATTATCATTATTAATGATAATAATGATGATAATAATAATAATAATAATAATAATAATAATAATAATAATAATAATAATAATAATAATAATAATAATAATAATAATCTTGGTCGTGATCGAAATCCATCCAGTTTTGCTAACACAAACTATGGTACTTTACAACTGCATTTATTATAATGGATAGTCTACACAACCCTGTTTAAAAAAAAAAAAAAGGGCAGGATTTTGTCATTTAAGTCAAGATCAATCATACTACAACATCTGCAGGTCTATTGTAAAAAATGTAAAAATATGTACATTGACTTTGGAAGTTAAACTGACACAATTCGGAGAAAAAGAATACAAATAAAAAACCGAATAAGTGTGGCTGTGTTCCGAATCAACCAATCATCAAGCTCATGTAAATAGTAGTTAGTACACACCTGCATTCAACTGAAATGACTCTGTTTAACTCCAAATAAATTATAGTTACATCCTATTGCAAGAGCCTTGGGCCACAAAGTGCTTTCAACATATCAGAAGTCAGGAGAGGGCTACAAAACAAATTCCAAGGCGTTAGATATACCATGGTACACAGTGAAATAGTCAATATAGCAAAACAATGACACTGATGAGAAAATAAAGAGAAAACTGGTCAGGGAGGCTGTAGAGAAGCCTACAGCAATATTAAAGTATCTGCAGATGTTTCTGGCAAGAACAGTTTTCTTCCTACGTGTGACAACTCCCGTATATCACAATATCTCCTGTTTTCTTCATCTGTGTGGTCTATGGACTGTGGTGGCAAGATACAAGTATTTTATGGAGATAAAAACATCCAGGCCCGTGTAAAACCTGCCATCTAATAATAATAAAAAAAATTCTCCTTTACGACCCAAAGCGCACATCCAAATCAACAAACATACAAATGGCTTCAGCCAAAAAAATAAAAGATGATTTACATTGGACCGAACAGAGCCTGGACCTGAATCCTGTGGGAAAATCTGTGAAAGGACATGAGAAGTGCCGTGCACTGGAGATGTCCTTAGAATATGTCAAATGTTCAACGTTCCTGCAAAGAAGAGGAAAATAATCATAAATCAAGATGTGCCAAACTGACAGACTCTTATCCAAACCGAAATCAGAGGGTGCTTCGACTAATTATTAGTTCAGAGGTGTGCGGATTTATTCTATTCAATTCTATTCTGTTTTATTTTAATACATTAATACATTTATTTGTTTGTTTGTTTGTTTGTTTGTTTTTTTGTCGTGTTAAGTTTCGTTTTCTGTGTCATTGTAAATTTTGTCATTTTTATATTAAATGGTCTTTTATGATTTTGTTTCTTTTTTTTTTACATCACAAAAACCTGCTGTTTTAACAGGGGTGTGTAGACTTTGTATATCGATTATAAATGAGTTTTTCAGCCTGATTAAACCTTTGAAAATAGTGAATTCACTCACAGATGCAGCTCTGGCCTAAACGGCACACTGCTCCAGAGCGACTATCACAGGACTACAGCTACATGTGCACTACATCACTGGGAACATCGCTTAAACCGCATCCCACTGGAGAAAGAAAAGTGTTTCGTCAGACGCGAATATTCACCCATCTGCTGGCCTTAAGCTTTTGAAAGGTCATGGCCAACCTCTATTCCATCCTCAGCAAGGTGGAACAAAGACACTTTGATAAACTGAGATGAGACAGAAAAGAGAAGATGAGAATCCAGCGACTCCTGCTATGGAATCCTCACTGTTGTTTAGATAGCTCTGATCTTGATGATTTTAGTTGCAACCAAATACTGCAACTGCTTATGACACACACTTTATATGTCAAAGCCAAAAGCAGAAGTCTGATTTTAGTGGAAAGTACAATACTACGACCGCCATCTCGTATTGCGCAGGCTGCTGATGATATTTTGCTTCCACATGCAGAAAATCAGCCTAACAATTAAATAATTCAGGGATCTCGCCGAACAATATTATTTATTTTCAGGACTTATTGTGTTATTCGCATTGTGATTAGACTCTTAACTTTGGCGCCTATATATCAGCAATGTTGTGTTTTTTTTTTTAAACAGAAAATGAAAACAGATGCGTTAAAGCAATGGTGTCTAATAGCTATATGCATGGTTTGAGTGCAGAGAGCTGTCAAATCGGTTACCTTAAAAAGTCGAGCCAGCCATTCTTCAGGATAGATGGGTCCACTTGCAGTGATAAGAAGTTGTCATTCAAAACCCGCACCGGGGTTCGCGTATTAACGTCCAGTAAAATCAGCATTCTCTCCAAAAAATTCTGTCTCTTATCCGTGTCCACGTGTCGCCGGTGGGCAATATTGGCGGAAGAGATCGGAGACTGGATTACAAATGCCCAACACACAGCCAAGCCGAACATCTGTGGGAAGAATCGCCCGGGCATCTTCTATCCACAAAGCCGCGAGCTGACGGCGCTGCAAGTTGGAGGAGACCCTGCTGAGCAGCCTTATGAAAAAATAACGTGATTAAAATCACCTTTAGAGCTGTCGTCCACCCTCTTTAAGTGAGTGTTTTCTGTAGTTCTGTAATCTGGTCTCCCCTCCGCCCCCCTGTTTTGCGCTGTTTGTTAAGATTGAGCTGCCGTATCCGCCCCGGGGGCAGAATCCAGCCTCTCCGTTAACGGGGGCCGGAGGCAGCACCGCCCCTCCACTACTCACACACACACACACACACACACACACACACACACACACACACACACACACACACACACACACACACACACACACACACACACACACCACAAGGTAAGGAGTCTACATACAGACTACCTAAGTACTGAAGTACTTAGGAAGTCATTTTGCTAGGGAAAATCTTCGTCAATTACGTTAACGTAATGGATAAGCGTTCGGCTGACGTTAATAGCCTACTTGGAGGTAGCATAGGCTATCAGAAAATAGGATATATCCCCTCCTTCAAATGGCCTGTAAGTAATTTCTAAACTCTGCTTTTAGACTGTCTCCCAAATGGTTGTTTTAGATCTGTTGACTTTCTTTGCAGAGTTCAAGCGTAGCATATATATATATATATATATATATATATATATATATATATATATATATATATATATATATATATATATATATATATATCTTCTTAACAATGTGACGAATAATTCACCCTCCCTGTTTGATGTTCATAGTTCGGTTTGCTAAATCAATCCGCTTAACACTTTCCAGATGGCCTAAAAACACATTAGTCTGTCTCATCTAAAGCGAGAGTGACATCAAGTTTTCTACTAGTCTACTAAAGAGTCTTGCTCTGTAGTCAAATCAATCGAGACAGTAAACTGCCTGTGTTGTTCTCTCTAATTCTTGCTATATAATGTTACAAACAACGTGATGTAGAAAAAGGACGACACAAGAGTATCTTCTTCTTGACCGTGCAGACAATAAGTACACTTATAATAGACCACTGAATGATACTTAATGCCCAGGGTCAGTCTAATTATTGTCTAAATGCATGATTTGAAGGGAAATTGTTGGGAACATTGATTCGAAATATGTAACAGGTCTATTTGTTTTCGTTGAATTTTTTTAGTTGATTACTCTTTTTTTTTTTCAAATCCACATATAGACCAGCCCATTACAATAACATTCTGAAACTTGCCTTACTCTCTTCAGTTAAGTGAAGCCAAATTCAGACAAATGTATTCAGTCATGTAGAATGCAGTCTAAAGGCTGTTCTGCCAAGAATAAATGGTCTCGAATAAACTGAAAAATACTCAGAGAGAAATGGCCATTAGTTAATATAGCCTATTATTTCATCAACAATATACTGTATATGTAAACCTACAGCTTTTCTGATAACCGTTTGCACAAATACGTGGCAAAGTAGATAATTAAGCAACCCAAGAATATGAAACATTTACCCTCTGCATTAGAAATGGAATATAGCTTACCAAAATGACACTTAGGCCAGTCATTTAGAAAGTTATTTACCAATATGAAATAGCCAGTGGTTAATTTAAAGTCAGCGGCTGTGATAGAGGAATTATAACACACTTTTTTCATGTAAGACCTATTCGAAGTACGAAATATGCGAAACATATTTGACTTTCGGACATTGTGTGTGTTTATAAAGCCTATAGACTGACATATATCCAGGTCGCTTAGTCCTTTCAAAAATACATAAATATTCATAAGCTACATGGGCCTACTGAAACAGTAATGTGATCTATTTATATTAAATTTACACTGAACGTAATTTTAATCATTATATAAAGTTTAGATAATTTGATCATTTAGATGCAGTTTAAAAGTCGGAGGTGTCTGTTTTTAATTGTGTTAGATGAGCCAAAGTTAAATACTTAAATGTGATTAGATTAAAATTTGTTTTAATTAACCCTCATAAATAATAACAATATATTAGTTTAAGCAATTTATTTCTGAATTATATGCGTAGCCAAATGTAGGTATTTTTTACTGAGATAATTTATTATTTTCCTCATAAAATTTTTTTAATGCTTTGACAGTTCACCACCAGTAAATCTGTGCTCTCCGTTAACAAAAACAACAACAACAGCAGTTTAATAATAATAATAATAATAATAATAATAATAATAATAATAATAATAATAATCATAATAGCAACAACAATAATAATAATAATAATAATAATAATAATAATAATAATAATAATAATAATAATAATAATAAAGCAGCCTTAATGCAGAACATTATTTCCGCTATACGTCATGAGATGTATTTATACCTCTAAACTGTTTCAGATCCCATTATAATTGTATATTTTATACTGTTAGTTCTAAAGAGCAAATGATCATTTCAAGTCAAGAAGTTTAGTTGTTTCAGCTATCACAATGATTGTTAACTTTAGCGGCGGTCGAATTACATTTACTTTCTGTTTACATTACTACATAATAATTAATAGTAGTTTAGTGCATTTTTAAATCATTATAAGACATATCTTCATCCACAATCCACATATTTCAGCGCCGTGGGTCCAATGTATACATTATGTAGATTTAGGAGCAACACAAAATAAAAAAATATGAAATATTCAAACACGTATATGTAAATTTAAAAATATATATATAGTAATTTATAAGTAATCATTTCACGAAAATGCAGATATTCGCGCGCACGCACACACACACACGCACGCACGCACGCACACACACACACACACACACACACACACACACACACACGTCGTTTTGTGTAAATAATATTAAACATAATATTCTATGTAATAAATATAATAATAAGCATTTGCTGACGTGCCCACAACCTGTGAATCTGATTCAGTGACTCACTAAATTTTAATCAGGTTATCAAATCAATCATCAAACCAGCCAATCCTCTTTAAAATGCTGTCTTTCTTTCGGCTAAGTAGGTTGAATAAATTGGCTGGCGATGGTTTAGCAATTTTCAGTATGTTATGTAGGTTCCCCGGCCAGTGGAACTCTATCCACAGCTGAGACTCTGCTTTGAAACGTCATTGTTTTCCAAAGGCCTAGAGAGGAGACCGGTCTGACACAGGCCCAGGCACTGCACTGAAACACAGATTTAAAACCAAAAGTCAAGGCCTCGCACCGAAGCGGCCGTCTTTAACGTGGACGGCGCGCTAAGCCACTTCGGAAAGTCCTCAGTCGGACTGTTTCTCTGATTTACAACGTGGCAGCGATACTGAGCAGAAAGCAGAGCTAGTAGGCCACACATTATTTATGCGGTCGATTCTCCAAACAGCCGAGGCTTTACTTCATTTTCTGCAGTCCCAACATGAACGGTTTGTTTCCTGTCCGCATATCTGGCGATTATTCGCTGTTCTGACACGTTTTGTTGAGTACAATTACATTTCTTCTCAACCACGATTAAATTAGCAGCCTATTAACTGCTTAATACGTGAAGAATTAGTCAATGTATTAACGTGTTTTGTAATGAGTTGCATAAGATTTTAATTTATAAATTACTTTTAAAAAACTGTGAATGAGTGCCATCTCAAAAAGTTTAAATCATTTTGTAACTTTTATTTATTTTTCGGCTATATATAGAAATCGACAAATAAATCTTAAGCTAGTTCTCTAATACAAACGTCCTTAATCCTTGGATTTGACTCTTCACCCAAATCACATTCAGGTTTTTCAATTACAAATACAGTACAAAAACAATTTATATAAACAGAACGTTAACTATACAGCTCTAAAGTGTGACATGTTTGTCTCCGTGTAAGAACTCTTAAACTATATACAAATCTTGTTTGTTTATATTGTTTCCGTGTGGCAAAAGGTCCCAGGCAGAATCCGTTCACAGAGCGAAGAACCCTCGAGAAACTCGTTTTATTCTAAGCTGCAGCTTTTACTTTTGTGTGTCTGGAGCTAGAAACTGCACTGGCTGACGTCTGACTTAGAAACTTCTGCTTTCATTGTCACTTTTCCAGCATGGGTTGATGCAATACTGCCACCTTCTGGACACATAGATCATCTACCCTCTGCATGACCGACACCCAACCCTGCATACACTGTGATTTAATCCCAAGATTATAAACATATTCTCTGTATTTCCGACGTTATTTAAAACATTCATATTGTGTATTCACAGCACATGCCTGACCGTTATACCTAATTTGACAGAATATCTTACACCGCAGACCTGATCCTCAGCATAATTGTCTCCAGAAGTCAATTGCGCACCGATTCAGTAAATGTTTATTCAGTTTTTAAACATATATTATGTATTATTATTCATCACTGGAGGAAATCGCTCGTTATCGACAGTTTCCTGCGGATATCAACCTTACTAGTCGACACACGGCCTATCGTGTTCGTAGTGTCGTAGTGTGTAATTGTCGCTGAGGTATAACGTTCGAGCTATGTTCAAAAGACAACAGCTGTTTACTGGTGCCAGCTTACATGCGCTTGTGTGTATGAGTGAGAGAGAGAGAGAGAGAGAGAGAGAGAGAGAGAGAGAGAGAGAGAGAGAGAGAGAGAGAGCTCTTGCCACGTGACACATCTCGCCAATGTCCTTCTGCAAAGCCACTCAGCATCATGGCTGCGGATGCTGCGGATGCTTTCCTCCCGCTCTGCATCCCGGCACCATGGCAGCTGCCGTTGCTGCTTCTCCTCGTCTCGCATTTTCCTGCTCACTCCTTCGGTCTGTTAGGCTTTCGTCCAGAGGACACGAGTCATGCACTATCTGTGCAAAACGGACTTCTAAGGGCGACCGAGGGAACGCGCTTCGTGTTGCGTGTGTACTACTCAGCGTCGCCGCAGAGGATGAACCGAAACTTGAGCTCCAGAGCGGACGCTACCACAGCGCCGTGGATTGCTTTTGTGGAGGAGCCGCAGCCGGGTCGAGAGGGTCAAGCGCACCCGAAGCGGAACTTATGTGTGGAAGAGAGCGCGCGAACGTCTGACATAGAGTTGCTGGGTTCGTTCAAGTCGGCCTCCAGCCAAAGCTCCATCCTCGTGGAGCTGCTGGCAAAAGACCTGCGGCGAGGTGAGAAAGTCAAATATTATTCAATGTGCGCCTTTGACGGGTCCAAGTGGGAGCACTTTAGGTCCAGGGACTTCTGGCTAGCGGTGGTCGAGCGGCCACCTCACGCGGACGGATGGCTTCAGGCGTCTCTTTCTGTGGTGTTGTTGGCACTGTCTGCTCTCTTCAGTGGACTTGTAATAAGCATGCTCGCCCTCGACCCCGTGGAACTGAAAGTGCTCCAAAACAGTGGCACAGAGAAGGAGCAGAAGTACGCGGGCAAGATCGAGTCCGTGCGCAAGCATGGCAACTACGTCCTCTGCACGTTGGTGCTGTGTAACGTGCTCACGAATACATTTTTAGTTGTTTGGATGTGCCAGATTCTCGGAGTCACGCCTCTGTCCACCGCCGCTTGCACTTTTCTGATCTTTTTCGTTGGGGAGATTCTACCGCATTCTGTTGCATCCAGACACGGGCTAGCCATAGCATCTAAAACCATCTGGCTCACTAGGTTGCTGATGCTGGTCACTTTTCCCATCACGTACCCGATAAGCAAACTATTAGATAACATGTTGCATCAAGAAATAAGTAACTTTTACACTCGTGAAAAGTTACTGGCGATGCTGCGCGTCACAGATCCCTACCATGACCTGGTGAAAGAGGAACTTAACATCATACAAGGAGCCCTCGAGCTTAGGACCAAAACTGTCGAGGATGTTCTGACCCCGCTTAATGACTGCTTCATGCTGGCTTCTGACGCCATCCTGGATTTCTACACAATGTCTGACATAATGCAGAGCGGTTATACTCGCATCCCTGTTTTTGAGAACGAGAGGTCTAACATTGTTGACATTCTGTTTGTCAAAGATCTGGCCTTTGTTGATCCAGATGACTGTACCTCACTTAAAACCATCACACAGTTCTACAAGCATCCTTTGCATTGTGTATTTAATGATACCAAGCTTGATGCAATGCTCGAGCAGTTCAAGAAAGGTAAGGATCAAAAACATGCAATAGTTAACTGGAGGTATACCTTACCTTAGAACTAATTATAAGGTGTCACAAATATATACGATATATTTTAAACAAAAACTGTACCTGTACAGTTACACACAATGCCTGCAAAAAATCTGGCTGCAAAATGTAGTAAGTTCCTATTTATCATTATAATGTAATGGATGAGTTTGATGAATTTATGAGTTGCTTTTCATTAAAAACTCAGTAAGTCAGCATTATATTATAGATGGAATTCAAATGAAATAGTAAGTGAATTAGTGCGCACTGTTGCACCAAAAGTAATTTTGAGTATCATTCCATCTGAGCTCTGTATTGTGGCTAGAACTAGATTTGATCTGTTTTGACATCTGGCATAAATTCATGCACTGGTGTATAGAACTGCGAAACAGCATTCACTGGATGTTATGTAACACTGGCTTATCCAGATTGCCGGTATCTACTGTGCAGAAATGATTTTAATTCTGTTTCAAGAAACACAGTAGATAGTAGAACCACTAAACTTACTGCCTTATTATATATGAGCACATAGTTATACATGCTGAAAGACATTTTCTATTGGAATTGAGAGATTAGCATATACACATGTATTTTACTTTTCTGTAAAAAAAAAAAAAAAAAGACAACCAGATCTGCATTGCGGGACACTGAATGAGCAGAACCTCAGGGCAAATTAAACTTCCTACAGTGACCTTTCTCCCAATCACTATCTCAGCTTCGGGCTATGGGGATAAAATGTCAGGGGTTCTAGTGAGGAAGACTTTGTCTCTCTCAAACTGAGCTCCCCAAGCATTAGACTTTGAAGCTACTACCCCCCTCTGCTTCCACTAAATGTATTATAAGGGAAATCATGAAATATGCAAGATCAACCTTTTCTTCTTTTAGAGTTAGGAGGGGGCGGTTAAGTGACATCATAATTGATGGTGCTTCATAGAAAAGAAATTAGCAGTCTTCCACTGCAGTAAGTATGGAATGAAATAAATATATCATTATCATACCATAACATGTTATCTCATCTTCCAAAACCAGGCAGATGATACATTATTTGTATTAATGCATTAATTGTCAATAAAATGTCTTTGGACATTCTTACAGTTTCTGTAAGAATTAATGGGTTCCTTTAAGCACATGTCAGATTATCTTCATCCAAAATTTGTTAAAATGTTCTGTGTTGTAGAGTGGATATGTGTTTGGTGTTGCAAAATTCTAGTTATGTATGTAACTTTCCCATCTTGCTCATGTGCACAAGCATGCCATAAGCCATATTTTCCTGGAACCTTCTTATTAAACTATTTTCTCATAGACACAGGTTCCCAAATGACAGTGAACACTGATAATATGTTGATTTCATACCACTGAAAGCAGAAATGTTAGCCTTGTAGAACCTGGAAAAGGTGCACAGTGACACCCGTAGAGAAGTAGTCAAAAGGTCTTGAAGCAGGTATCCTTCAATAGAGGAATATACATCCATCACCCACAGATCCAGTCTCTGTTTAGACAAGGTGATCTCATTTATGTCCTCTGTGACAGATGACTGGTTGGTGGGATTATTGCATGGATTATGTTTGGTCTAAACAGTACCTTAGAGAGCATGCTGCTTATATCAAGAAACAGGTTTGTCTTCATGAAATGCTGGAAGATCAGTTGACTGGTTTACAAAATTGTGAAGTATAACCTGGAAATAAATCTTGGGTTTAACCAGAGGTCAGATTGGCCCTCATGGGCATATTCAAGGTGATTTTTTTGGCAAAGCATACAAATCTCCCACTCTTTTTACAAATGTGATGCCACCAAAAATATTGGCAGATTAAGATTGTACTGGCAATCTCTCAGGGCTATATAATAGGAACTGTAATGGATGGAATTATGTTGTTATTTTTACAATATGTTTATGAGCCCCCAAAGAGATGCCACCCATAGTGCTGTTGACATGCTGCAGTACCCACCAATAATACCTTTAATGTGGATGAGGATTTGCTACTGTTTTGCAGTCCCTGAATAAATATTGCAGAAATCAGGGAGTGCAGAGGAGCTAGCTGATTAGGTGCACACTGTTTTTGGAAAAGCTTCCTACTAAAGGCATACAAGTCCTAGGTACTTTTTTGTGGTCAGGAAATGTTCCTGATCTGCAATGTATTAGCAGTCAACTGTGTCATTCTAAAGGGCCAAACCCACAGGAACAGGTGACCTGGCTGGGGCTGCTAAAAATTTTCACCAATTTGACATAGCAGTTCTGCTTGGGGACAAATTTGCCAGGTTGTTTTGGACCACTATTTATAGACCAAGGCCTTACCATTGCCTAGTTACTGAAATCCATGAACCATGTGAACAATAAGCAGTAGAAGCATACAGTAGATGGCAGGGCCACCATGTTAGTTGGTACTCAAGTAAACCCCTTCAGCCCTCTGTTCTCCATGGTATCACACTACCCTCCAGCCAGTTCTTAATTCTACCAATGCTTGTGTTTTCTAAGGGTTTTCACTTTAATATTATATAATATTTTTTGTTTAATTTTTTTGCCATTTGAAAAGCACAGATTTTATCTTCAAATAATAAAGGAAAATTGTAAGTAAAAATGAGAACCATTATTAAATACTACTATTGTCATATTTACATGCATCCTAAGGCTTAATAGCATATGTATTTTGCAGAAGTAGTATATCTTGTGATTTTTTTTGTGTGATAAATCTCCTCAAGCACTCTCAGGTCATCTATAATTAGATTAGTGGTTTGATCAAGTAATTTATCTCAATGTTTAATTGTGCTTTAACTTGACTTCTTTACCTAAATATTTAAATTCTCTGGAGCACCAGTCTTTGTGTTTAATTACAGTTCATATTTTTGTCTTGTATAAACACAGTGTGTAAGATTCGGTTGAAGTTTTGCAATACACTTTGATTTGTGAGGTTAAATGACATGTTATTGATGTTTATTTTATAGAAGCATCAAGTCAATTTAAACAGACATAAGCCTTCATTTCACTTTCTGTGCTAGAACACTTAAATGCTACTACAATGCTACTACAGCTAAGTGGGGATAGCAACATATTTTTATTAATTCATTAAATCATTTATTAATGCATTAGTAACATAAAGATGTCACGATTTCAGAATTGTGTTCTTTGTGATTAGGTCTACAGTCCACGTGTAATTAAATATTCATGTTTCATAATGGGGGTTTTCTCTTTAGTCTTTCCTTCAAACTGCATGGTTATGGCACAAATAACTTTGTTTACAACGACATTTGTAGGAATACAATAGTATTTTCCCCATTAATAATATCATAATGTCTAGAGTAGAGGGCTGACTTTTAGAAATTTTGCCATTATCTTCAGTTTGCTGATATTTGTAGCATCTGTTATCTGTTCTTCATTAACATATTTCAGATGCACATGTAAACTAATGCAAAAGACAACTGTATAAGTATCATAGCAATGGAGGTCATGCATGTTGTGGAAAGGATTTGAGTAGGTTTGCTTTGAAGATTATTCAGTGATCAGCACCATTGAAGCAGGTAATTCGTCGCAGCCATTTGAGCAAGTTACAGGTCAAAAAGAGTTTATAGTCAGTTTTATAATAGCCCTGGAATATGGCAGCATTTAGCCCATAAAAGAGACAGCAAATGATTATAATTCTATGCTTAAGCATAATCAGACATTTTCAAAAGAAATTCCAGATGTCTCAAATGTTACATAAATGTTCCAAGTATTGCTTCCTGGTCCAATGATCTTTATTGTCATAAACTCTCATCATGATCTTGATTAGTATAGTGGAGTGTAATCAGAAGTGAAGTTTTGTCAATAAAACCCCATATGCAAATCACATATGCCTGGCCAAAGACACAATATGGTGCATTATTTGCTTTTCATCTATGGCCAAATTTTCTCTTATTATTTGAAAGGTATTTTTAATAGGCAGTCCTTCATATTTATCTTATTACACATTGTTATTTTACCACAATGAAGAATCAAACATCTCAAATGTGCACTTTTGGTGCTGTAAGCATTATTGAGCTTATTTGCTGGCGCAGCAGCAAAGGGAATTGCAGGGACTTTCATGTGGATTCCCTTGAGGTTTTTTTGCATGTGCATGTTGTTGCGTATGCAGATGTTATATAATAGAGGAGTGATGTAATGCAGCTCCCTTGACTAGCTCAAGGCTGATTTCTTAGTGATGCCTTATGTGCCCCTTTACCTGAAATGCTCCACATCACTCTGTCTGACCTCGATTACAAATATAAGAACTGTTCGATTTAAACTTGATCATAGGGCCAGACTGATGTGTGGTCTTCTGCTCTGAGGTGAAAGAGACTGGATTATATCATATTATGAGAATAGATATTCCAAATCTGTCCATCTGAACACTCCCACTGGAGTTGAATTAATTCTATGTATGTACCCTAAAAAAACTGCGCTGTGATTACAGCACTGTGCTGCATCGACACTCATGGGTTTTCTGGGAAGCTAGTAATTAGTTCTGACAGCTGAGTGCACATTTAAAAGCAGACTTTTTTGCTGAAGGGTTTTTGTGCATGGTTGTTGTTCATGGTGTGGTTAAATCTGTCAGTAGGGCCAGGCTTCCCAAACCTCATTGCATAATTCCCCACTGTTTATGTAAGTCTGAATCACCAAAAGTCAGAACTGGGGCTGATTTATTTCTATCATCGTAATCTAAATCATCTAAATAATAAGATGTCTCATAGTCAGTCTTCTGCAGCAATATGAAATAGCCTGAGTTGTTTTATAGAGGTCTGCAGTTTAAATTGTTCTACTGAATAGAAATACAAATACAACTGAACAAAAATGCATTATCTATGCTTATATACTCATTTTTCTATTCTTATATACTCTTATAAATATTTTTTTAGTGCTTTTGAAGCTGTGATTAACAATATTTTTTCTGCTCTGATACATTTCTACATTTAACATCCTCTTTAACAGGGAAAAGCCACTTGGCCATAGTGCAGCGAGTCAACAATGAGGGAGAAGGGGACCCTTTCTATGAGGTCATGGGAATTGTCACTTTGGAAGATGTTATTGAAGAGATTATCAAGTCAGAGATTGTGGATGAGACTGACTTGTACAGTAAGTGTTATGCTTTCTGAAAATTCCTAGATGCAATTATTTGTTTTTTGGGGGGGCTCACCATTACCCCCTCTTTAGAGCATCATTGAGTTAAGCATTAATACATACTTCACTATGTAATGAGGTCCCATAAAGTATGAAGATGTAAATGAACATCACAGAGGAAATGCAAAAGATATATGAATATATAACAAGAAAGACAAAAAGGAAGACAAATACATTATGTAGCAGTATGTTTTTATATTTTGGTAGACATTTTGTCAGAAATGAGCAATTGAAGTAAGAAATATGCTTTTCTCATGTAGATAAGTCTTTCAAAACATAAAAAATAGGTAGTTCATTTTGGTTATTAGGGTTAAGGATAAATTTGTGTATAGGCATAACATTCATTAGCTGTATTAATAATTATGTCAGGGAAAGGTTCTTACAAGGATGGTAAGAAGTCTGTGTGTATAAACCTACAGATTTGTGTGTGGCTGTGGCTATGAGTGCAGTCTTGTTGTGAGTGGTTATTCTCGTTCAGTAGTAAAGGTTATCTGATGCAGAAAACTGCTATTTTTGGTATTATTATCATTTCCATAAAAGGTCTTCTATTACTGAGAGAAAATGGGAGCTGTGTATCTTACATTGGAGGTTGTTCTTTATTTTTTGATCAATGGATTAAAGTTGCTCTGACAGCTGGGAAGATATTTTGCCCAAATATGTAATTTGGTCAGTGCTTATGGGATTGGTTGGAATATGGATTGCAGTGTCCGATAAACTGAAAGGGAGGAGAGTTGTTTTTCAATGGGCTGGATAGTGTCTTATACTGAGGATAAATAAAAGACTAAAATATTTTCTATGGCTGATTTTATATTAAATGTTAGATATGTTTGATGTTTATATATTGGTGCGTGTATATATATAGTAGCTAGAGCTAATGGTTAAATAAAAATGTGTATGTTTTGTACCTCTGTGCTACGCTTGTCTGTTTGTATGATGGATGGTTACTGCAAACATCAGATTTGTCAAACTGAATCTAGACATTAGTTCAATTTTACCATCTTGTAAACTCTCAAGATATCCAGTTATTTTCCATGATTAGACAGAGTTCGACTGAATAGATCAGTACAGAATATGTTTAATCAGACATTCTCTAAAACTCTATTTTTATACGTCATTAGTTTATTTTCACTGGCTGAATCATGCATATTTTTTAACCTCTAAATAAGTTTATATAATGAAATTCATGCATGTTTCCCTCTGTGCATTCCTGTGTCTTTGTAGCTGATAACCGAACTAAAAGGCGAGTGTCTCACCATGAGAGGAAACAGCAAGATTTTTCCATTTTCAAAATTTCTGAAAGTGAAATGAAAGTAAAGGTCTCCCCTCAGCTGTTGCTGGCTACACATCGCTTCCTGGCCACAGGTACCTTCCATGAGACGCAGCGTAACAAGAAAAGAGCTTAAGAACATATGCTTGTACAATTAGACAATTATGTCGTATCTTATACGACATTTGCACACAATATACTGAACACAGTGGCTCAAGCTTTTTCTCCCTGTTTCCTTCCAGAAGTGGAGCCTTTCAAGTCCACTTACATTTCAGAAAAGATCTTGCTAAGGCTCATTAAGCATCCAAGTGTTGTACAGGAGCTGAAGTTTGATGAGAAGAAAAAGAAATCACCAAAGCATTACCTCTACCAGCGCAACAAACCTGTTGATTACTTTGTGCTAATTTTGCAGGTAAATATATCTAGGTTATGGGAAGCACTCTAATCATAACATGGTGAAATTTTGACATTTTTGCAATATTGTACAATCAAGAGCGGGGTTGTACATATATTTTGTTTATTTTAGTTCCGTCAACAAAAAGAGTTACCAAAGAATCTACAGCTGGATAAAGCATTGTGTTTTACTATGTAAAGACTGACCTACAGCCCATAGCCAGTGTATTAACAAGTTTAGTGTAATGAGCTGCTGCTGGAATCTGCATTTATCTGCTTACACGGACAGGCAGAGTGAAATATACCAGTGCTGTTGTACTAAATATCTGCACTCTTTTAACCTCTTGTCAAATCAAATAAGTGTAACGAACTGTTGTATAATCTAAGAAGTCTAACTGTTGTATAATCTAAAAAGTCTCTCTTATGCTCATATCTCACTCACAGATAAAGTCTGGTTTCACCCAAAAGTGAGAACTGGATTCAAAGATTTATTTCCATTGAACAATCTGTCTAAATGCAGCTGCTATTTATTTATCTCATATGCACTGAATTTAATATGCAGTAAATTGAAAAAATATATATATATAAATAACAAGCCTTAGTCATGCAGACAACTCAGACTATTCAGATTATTCTGAATTCGCATCAAACCAAGTTATTCCAAGTTTAGAATAATAGCCCTTATTTTATTTTTATTTTTATTTATTTATATTTTAAAGAAAAGCAGTTAACATTTGTAGAAGATTAGAATCCATTATTTAAGCAATACCGCATGTGCGGCTTTTATCTTCCCACAGAACCACAGGCTTAGTGCCACAGGTAATCACAGACATGACGACATTCAGTATACTGTAACTGCACAATTACAAGGTTAAAATAGTTTTTATACAACAGCTCTATAAACAAGGAATTAATATAAATAATAGTTGACAAGGGGGCACGGTGGCTTAGTGGTTAGCACGTTCGCCTCACACCTCCAGTGTTGAGGGTTCAATTCCCGCCTCCACTTTGTGTGTGTGGAGTTTGCATGTTCTCCCTGTGCCTCGGGGGTTTCCTCCGGGTACTCCGGTTTCCTCTCCTGGTCCAAAGACATGCATGGTAGGTTGATTGGCATCTCTGGAAAATTGTCCATAGTATGTGATAGCGTGAGTGAATGAGAGAGTGTGTGTCTCTGTCTTATAGAGTGTAATAGAATGCAAATTTATTGCTGATAAATTTAGACAGTTTGCTTCTCTTAGTCTCTTACTTAATTTCCCAAATGTACATGGAAACGTTTAGGTTTTTCTCTTAACATAAATCAAAAAAGAAAAATATTTATTGTGTAATTCAGTTACAACATCTTTAGGCAGAAGTGAAATTCAGCCAAAGCAACATTTAATGGATTTTCCTAGCCCACCTCATATATGGTGGAAAACAGTGCAATGGAAAGCCAGAATTATTTAATCGGGAAATTAAGGAAAGTAGGTTTATGTATATCATGTAAACTGGTGTTGAAGTTTGTTCAGCTGGATTAGGGGAAAAGATTATTTTATTCACGTTCAACATTTCTATTTATGTTCCTACATTTCCAGTTATGGCATTTGGTAGACGTTCTTATCCAGAACAACATATAGAAGTGCTTTAAAGTCTTATCCTGATCAATAAATCAATAAATACATCCTGATGCTGGTTCACTAGGTCACAAACTAAGAGTTCTATCAGTCCAAATAAACTTCTTCTGGAGGTAATGTAGTATAAAGAACACAGACGACACAGGAATTTTTTTATCTTCAGTTTCCACAATTGAAGCCTGAAAGGGTTTTGAAAGATGCTTGGTGTTCTCTTGTACTACAGGGTCGAGTGGAGGTAGAGATCGGAAAAGAAGCACTGAAGTTTGAAAACGGTCCTTTCACATACTATGGCATGCCTGCTATCATGGCTGTATTGCCTACAGGTAAGCTCTGTTTATTAGGACATCATTATCTTTTATGAGATATTTTAACCAAAGGTCCAACTGATGTGCCAGACACAGTACATAATTAAGACAATTGCAACTAGATTGCACTGCTATGTAAACCTTATGGCAGAAAACTGGAGTAATTAAAGAGGCCAGTTCTTTGAAAAAATGTCACACAGTTGCATTATTTTTAATTTTACAAAAATAGGAATCTGGAAAAAGCAGATCTTCGAAATCCTTTTGCATAAATACAATAAGCACAACATTATTTTTTCTTTTTGTGGTTCAATTTGTTTCAAAATTTGCTAAACAGAGCTACACTTCACCTAAAAACATTCACATAATGCCTGTGGATGTCACTGCTGAGTTACTCATGCTCATAGTCTGGATAAAATATATATAGAAAGAGCATCATTATGCTCACCATTGCATCATTGCCATCTGTCAGTCTAACTAATTGAGTAGATGCAGATTTTAAAAAGTTGTAAAAGGGATGAAGAATTTTACAGCTCTTTGCAACCACACTATGCATTCAGTATAACTTATGTAGTTATTATTTTAATTTGTTTATCTAAAATTAATGAGTGGGAGGATGGTGGTTAAATTAAATTAAAATGTTCTGTAGCTGTTAAAGTACTATCTGTCATAACGAATGGCAACACAGGCAGTAAAGTGACTTGCTGTATCTGATTCAGTTCACAGGTCACCATCACGGAGTAGTGGACTAAATCACTCAGACACCACCATCCATGCGGGGAGCTTGAGTCAGTTGAGCATAGGCGGAGGGGCTTACCTACCAGACTACACTGTTCGCCAGCTCACCGACCTGCAGATCATCAAGGTTATCACTCAAATAAACACACAGAATCATAGGGAATATATTTACCTACTGATAGGTACAGAATACCTATGCTTGGATAATTCAGAGCATTTTTTGGTAATATTAACAAGTTAGAGTCAAATTTCTAAAGGTTTTTTCTTTTGCAGATAGTTCTTCATCATTCTCTTGATGATCTAACATTGTTTCAGTGTCTCATGACAAATCAGTCTTGCTATACTGAATGATTCTGTGAAAATATAAAGAGTGTGATGTGCTATTAGCTGCTTCTGTACAGATAAACTCTATTAATCTTATTTAGGTCACTCGTAACCACTACCAGAATGCTCTAACAGCTACGCGGATGGACAGCTCTCCTCAAACCCCTGATGCAGACATCCAGGCTGGAGGAGAGAGGACCACAATTCCAGAAACACGCTCCAACAGCATTGCGCTGCCCCTTCCCCGTTCAAACCTCCACACACACCACTTCAGACACCCCCACAGCACCTCCATGCTCAACGAGAGGAACCGTATCGTCCGTGAGTTCATGACTGTCTTCAATGAGATTTACCTTATTTAGTGGAAAATATATAATTGAGAATTAGAAACAATAGTTTGAACATATATCACTAAAGCATCTGTCTTAGTTAGCAGTTATTGCTTTAGAAATAATAGTCATGTTAAAATCATAAACTATTGTTTTTAATTCTCAATTATATATTATTACTATATATTATTATATATATTACCTAGTCAAGTAATATCTATTATAATTTTCGTTACAACTATGATCAATTAACCCTGCTTTGTAACACAGCATTATATTATAGTAAATAAGGCACTGAGTGGCCATATTGTAGTCAGATTTTGTGTTTAATTTGGAGAATGTGCTAAACCTCACTTGGCCTCTTCCTGTAGGGAGTAAATCAGATGGACAGAAGAGCCCCAGCGACTCAGTGTTTTTGCGCATGGATGAAATCCCACACATGAGGACGGAGCGTCTAGAGGAGAAAGAAGGGGCTGGTGGGTGAAACTATCACCATCATATTCTACATAAACACGACATATCACTACTCCAGGAAATGAGAGAAGAGTCAATCCAAATCAGTCTGAAAGCAAAGTTACTGTATTAAAATTGAAATGAAAGAATTTTTAACAAATACAGCTCTTCTTCATTGTTTGCCCTAAAATCACATCCTTCAATCATACCTAACCTCAAACACCTGAAGGTTTGTGCATTCGGAGGAGCTTTCTAAATTTACAAGCAAGAGGATTAATAGACAAGTACAGCTATTGGTTGGTTGGTAATTGTTAAAAAAAAACAAAAAAAAAAAACAAGTACAGCTTTTCATGAGTGGCTGAATGTTAGCAATCAGTGATATTGATTTTTAACCGCATTTACAAAATGAGGTGACACAGGGACTGATGATTTTCCTCTGAGCATCTGTAATTGACACCTATAATAGATGAAAACATTGCAAAATATCACTAAAAATATTCAGACTTTAATTAATTGAACTTGCTATTAAAACAAATTGTATCACACCAGCGACGGTAGTCACCAGATGCTCTTGAGAAATGGGGCTAGCTATCAGTAAGTAAACTGTTAAACACTGGAAAGACTGTTTGACATGCTGCTAGGGAGGGAGATGCATGGCTTCCAGGCTCTGTTTATATGACCCATGCAGGAATGCTGACACCAGACACCACAAGTCATCTCAGCAGTGCATGTTGTGGCTGGAGGTTAGCAGGAGCAACTAAATCAGGGATTACAAAAACAAAGTTTGTAAATAGAGATTCTATTCTCAGTGGAGAAAAGTAGAGAAGAGAATCTATCCGATTGCTTGTATTTTCTTTCTTTTTCTCTGCCTAGATACTGAGGATGTACCAAAAGAATCAGGCTTGTCTTCATCTCAACTGATCAGCTCTCACTCTCTGAATGGATCAGATGATAACCTGGGCAAGAAGTTGCTGCGCAAACTAAGTTATTATTCTAACAACACATGCACGCACACAGCCATTGCTGATGGCAGCAGTATCTTAGCAACCACACACTGTCATTCTGCTGCAGCCCACACATTGCTTTATCAAACATGACATGCTCATGCACACATGTGACTCACACATCATGTGAGTCTCGCTTAATGAGGTGTTTAGAAATCTGCTGTCAATAATCATGTATTGTCAGGTGTTATTGAATAATACTGTACAGAATTTCCATGAGAATGAAATATCAGCCATTTATTTTCTTTCGTTTTTAAAGCACAGGAATTAATGGTGGGTTTTCTGTATCCAGGTAACAAGAAACGGAAAAAGTCACGTGATGGAGAAAAGCTAGTCAAGGACATTTGTGAACTGTCCCAGGTGAAGACCTAGCATTAGAACAATATGTTCACCCCTTGTCTGTCTCACAGTACTACATCTCCCACCAATGTGAAACCTCCTAGACCTCCTAAACCATCCTGACAGACTTCGAAAAAGAAAAGGAGATTAATGTGGACAGAATTGTCCACTATGGAAGATGAATGATAAGACCTTGCTGTCATTATTTTATCTTGCTTTTTCATGTTGGAAGCTCTTGAGTTGCATAAAGTCCTGAATACATCAGGACATGGTGTGCTTTCTCACACCAGTAACATTACCCAGCCTTCCCAGCCCAGGTTTTGTGACGTGGAGTGGAAACATCAAATATTCAAGACACAAACATTGTGTGCTTACATTTTTAAGGTACCACTTTTTTCAGTACTGTGTACTATTTAAAGGCTTTTTGCTGATGATGTCATCTCCAGTCACTGGGGTGATTTCACATAAACCTCTACAAGCTTACAAGCACAAGCCTGCAGAGTTTAATTAATCATCTCAGCTACAGCAAGACATAGCCATCTGACAGGTTTTATAAACATGATACTTCTTCAGTATTACTTTAAAAGAATTAATTAGTGTTTGTTTCTTCATTGAGAGATATTAGCAAGGCTGTGTCAGGAACTGTTTAAGATAGTTTAGTGATAACGGAGCACTTTAAGTGAAAGTTGATCCTTGTATTTAGTTGAATAGTTTACTCAAGGTGTTGATATGGGGGAAGTGAATGAAGCTGCCTATATTAGGTAAGTGTTATTCTCTCTCTCCCTCTCTTTGTACAAAGCTCTTAGCCAAATCAGTAATTTTAGAGTGCTGGAAGATTGCACGGAGCATTATTCATATACATACAGGATGCTTAAAAGTCTAAGCACATCCAGTCAACAGGTTTTACATTAAGAGTGTAATAATATAAAGTTTAACAGCATGCATTTGTTAAATATTGCCCCACAATTTAAAAAACAGAAAAAAAGCCATATCCTGATTACACTTAAATGCTTCAGAAACCTTGGTCTATGAATATATATATATATATATATATATATATATATATATATATATATATATATATATATATATATATATATATATATATACATATATATATGTATATACATATATATATACATACATATATATATATACACACACACACACACACACACACACATACACACAAACAACAAACAGTGCTTAAAAGTTTTCATACCTTGGGATAATTTTTAAGATGTATACAATTAAAAAAAAAACAAACGAGTGAGCAGGAAAAACAAATTAATTTTGTTTCTTAAAGGACTTAATTTAATAAGTAAGTCATAACATAATGGCACAATCGAATAAAACATAACAAAAAAGAAAATAATCACGTGTCCATCTGTGTATTGCCCCCTTTAGCATCAATGATGGCATGCAGTTTTTTGTAATAATTGTGCATGAGGTCTTTAATCGTCTCAGGTGGTGTAGTTGCCATTTCTTTTTGTAAAAATGACTCCAGTTCCTTAAATTTTTGAGAATTTCTGCATGTTTGAGATCTCCCCAAAGCGGCTTCAGAACCTTCAACTCCATTTTTTCTTCTGTAGCCATTGGAGGGTCAACCTTTCCTTGTGCTTTGGATCACTGTCATGTTGGAACATCCAAGAGCGTCCCATGTCTAGCTTTCGTGCTGTAGAATGCAAATTGGCTGCCAGTGTTTTCTGAAAATGTGCTGTATTCATCTTGCCATCATTTTTTTTACTAATTTCCCTGCTCCACTGGAGCTCACACAGCCATAAAACATCAGATCCACCACCATGCTTTAGAGTGGGGATGGTGTACTTTTCACCATAGACTCTTCTCCAAACATGGCGTTTATGGTTGTGACTATAAAACTTCACTCCATCACTCCAAAGGTCTTATCACTCCAAATGACTTTGCTCCAGAAGATGTGAGGCTTGTCTAGGTGCTGTCTGGTGTACTGAAGCTGGGTCTTTTTGTGGCATGGGTACAGGAACAGCTTGCTCAACCATGCAGATGATTTGTGTTCCTCCCTACCTCCTTATTGTGTTACTTGAAACAACACCACCACCACTTTTTTCCAGAGCAGCCTGGATGTCTCTTAAAGTTGTCCGTGGGTTTTTCTTTGCATCCTGAACAATTTATCCTGCAGTAGTGGGTGAAATCTTTCTTGGTCTACTTGACCACAGCTTAGTATCAACAGAAACTCTTATTTTCCACCTCTTTATCAGAGTTTGAACAGTACTGACTGGCATTTTCAAGTGTTGAGATATCTTTTTATATCCTTTTCCTGCAGTATAAAGTTCAACTACCTTATTATGCAGGTCCATTGGCAGTTATTCTGCCATGGTACAGTATTCAGCCAAGTCAATGTATCATCTCATGAGCTGAGAAACTCACTGACTATTAATGCACAGACACTAATTACAATTACAATGAGTCACAAGTGTGGAAACTTCCCTTTAATAGCCATTTAAAACTCTGCTTGTCAACCTGTGTTTTTATAATGTGGCCAAACCTTCAAGGATATGTCAACTTCTGATCAAGGTTGTTTAGGTGACTTCAGTTATGTTCATTAGGTTTTGAAAAGGAGTCAAACAACTATGTGATAATTAATAACTTCACGTGACCACTATCCTTAAATAAATATTTCTTTCAGGGTATGCAAACTTTTAAGCACATTTGTTTGTGTGTGTGTATATATATATATATATATATATATATATATATATATATATATATATATATATATATATATATATAGTATCTCACAGAAGTGAGTACACTCCTCACATTTTTGTAAATGTTTTATTATATCTTATCATGTGACAACACTGAAGAAATGACACTTTGCTTCAATGTAAAGTAGTGAGTGAAAATGTAAGTGATAATGTCCAAATTGAGCCCAAAGTGTCAATATTTTGTGTGGCCACTATCATTTTCCAGCACTGCCTTAATCCTCTTGGGCATATAGTTCACCAGAGCATCACAGGTTGCCACTGGAGTTCTCTTTCACTCCTCCATGATGACATCACTGAGCTGGTGGATGTTAGAGACCTTGTGCTCTTCCGCCTTCCATTTGTGGATGCCCCAAAGATGCTCAGTAGGGTTTAGGTCTGGAGACATGCTTGGCTAGTCCATCACCTTTACCCTCAGCTTCTTTAGCATGGCAGTCTTGGAGGTGTGTTTGGGGTCGTTATCATGTTGGAATACTGCCCTGCATTCCAGTCTCCGAAGGAAGGGGATCAAGCTCTGCTTCAGTATGACACAGTACATGTTGGCATTCATAGTTCCCTTAATGAACTGTAGCTGCCCAGTGCCGGCAGCACTCATGCAGCCACAAATCATGACACTCCCAGCACCATGCTTGACTGTAGGCAAGACACACTTGTCTTTGTATACCTCACCTGGTTTCCGCCACACACGCTTGACTCCATCTGAACCAAATAAGTTTATCTTGGTCTCATCAGACCACAGGACATGGTTCCAGTAATCCATGTCCTTAGTCTGCTTGTCTTCAGCAAACTGTTTATGTGCTTTCTTGTGAATAATCTTTAGAAGTGGATTCTTTCTGGGACGACAGCCATGCAGACCAATTTGATGCAATGTGCGGCATATGGTCTGAGCACTGACAGGCTGTCCTCCCTCCCCTTCAACCTCTGCAGCTATGCTGGCAGCATTCATACATCTGTTTCCCAAACACAACCTCTGAATATGACGCTGACCACATGCTCACAACTTCTTTGGCTGACCATAACGAGGCCTGTTCCGAGTGGAACCTGACCTGTTAAACCACTGTATAGTCTTGGCCATTGTGCTGCATCTCAGTTTCAGGGTCTTGGCAATCTTCTTATATCCTACGGCACCTTTATGTAGAGCAACTTTTTTTTTTTTTCAGATCCTCAGAGAGTTCTTTGCCATGACGTGTAATGTTGAACTTACAGTTACCAGTATGAGAGAGTGAGAGCGATAACACCAAATTTAACATCTGCTCCCCATTCACACCTGAGACCTTGTAACACTAATGAGTCACATGACCCTGGGGAGACCCAACTGGGCCCAATTTGGACATTTTCACTTAGGGGTGTACTCACTTTTGTGGCCAGCGGTTTAGACATTAATGGCTGAGTGTTGAGTTAATTTGAAGGAACAGCAAATTTACACTGTTATACAAGCTTTACACTCACTACTTTACATTGTAGCAAAGTGTCATTTCTTTAGTGTTGTCACATTATTTACAAAAATGTGAGAGATGTACACACTTCTGTGACATACTGTATATATATATATATATATATATATATATATATATATATATATATATATATATATATATATATATATACACACACACACACACTCCTGAACTATTCACACATAGTATAATAATATATAAGGTTCTGCCATCTTTAAAGCTGTGCTTGGAATAACAGCTAATGCTAGTGAATAGCTTACTCCTGTCTATGTTCCTTTAGCTTATAACTCTAGGAATGCTGCCCATGCCGCTGATCAGTTGCATTCATGTCTCTTAAAAACAGCAGAGTTACAATAACAAAGGTGCCATTTCCATATCACTGCCATCAATTCACCAGCATGTTGTATTCATGCTATGCTATATCAGTTATAGTTCATGCCTGCCAGTGTTACTAACTGATATATTGCAGGGGTGAGTAGCATGGCACTTATAAATAAGGATTTAAAAAGGAGATGATTTGCATGTCAAGCACTGCTATGATGTTTTTCATTTTTTACTACCCTTCACCACCCACAACCTTTCCTGTCCTGCATGCATGGAGCAAGCATCAGTAACCTACACTGTAGCTAATGAGAACTGAGAGGTCTGCATAAAGCGCACACACCCAGGAGATCTGCAGTGCCTCTGAGTTGCTAGGAATAGATGATGGCATTCAAACCGATCCCATCAGTTTACAGCACAGTGAAACAAAGACTCAGGCTGGCAACTACAACACGTCCTTGATATCCCTCAATTAGCTATTTATAGTAATAAGCAATAACAAAGGTGTATGATTAATAACCCCTTTTCTACTGAATTATTGGAATCTTGTGTTTTATGAAAAGGCGCCTGTCTGCGGTGCTGCTGCTCTCAGGTCACGTGGACTGACATTCTGTTGTGCAATACAGTAAGCTGACTCTGCTTTACTGAGAGCACATGACACAGCAGAGCTGGAGAAAGTGTTCTTGGACCCATTGCTGCATTGCAGGCATAGAAACATGTGACACAGGCTGACGTCTGGGCCCAGCCCCTTTCCACAAGTACACACCCACACAATCTCTCTCACACACAATCCAGTAGCTTCAGGGAGTTGCAGAAGCAGTTCACTAACTAAGCTACAATCTACTGGCAGAGCACAAGATTGCATCTCCCTGTCAGTTTAATTCTGACAATGCCTAAAGCAAAGCCTTATAGCCGATCAGTACATCTAAAGGCAGTGGAAAAATATAGTCTGAGAAGTTATTTCTCCCATGTTCTCTCAGTAAAGTTTGCAAGCAATGGCAGAAGAATAAATAAAGTTGATTTAAGAATATAGTGTTTATAAAGAAATATTTAGAATGAGTATATAAGAAATATAAGAAATTTTCAGTGTATGAAAACTATATATTATTGTTATATGAAAATGTTCTCTTTTTTAAATAAATATGTTTGACTTGCATTACTGGTGTTAAGCCTGAAAATGATGTCAATTTTATCTTATATATTACACACATACATATACACAGGTTGGGCATTGTGAATTTGTTTATCCAGCAAATCCCACCGATTATCAGTCGGATTGAGATCTGGGGAAGTTGGAAGCTGACTCAACACCCTGGAACTTTTCATGTTCCTCAAACCATTCCTGAATTTTGCAGGGTGCCAAGGTGCATTATCCTGCTACAAAGAGTCCACTGCAATGAGGGAATACTGCTCCATGAAGGGGTTTACGTGGTATGCAACAGTGTTTATATAGGAGGTATGTGACAATATTTACATGAACAGCAAAATTCAAAGGTTAAACACAGAACCCCAACACATCTGTACACTGACCTATGTACATACATACATGTGTGTGTACATATCGTTAATTTTTATTTATTTACTTTGTAATTCTTCATATTCTAGAAGCACTTTCCTTTTTTTCTCAACTATAACCAGATGTTCTGCACAATGCATTCCAGGTATTTCTGCACCAAGAATTTGGTTAAAATAAGCACAAAAAACAGGACAGATGGTGTTTTCATACTATTTATTTCAAGAGGTTTGTTCAGTTTTTTGTCATATTATATTGTGTGCGTCAACATTCGTTGAGAATGGCTTAATTAACATTTAGGCATTTAAGCAACATAAGTCAAATGTTGCTTGTGTTATGATAATATATTTAACAAAGGTCAATGACACGAACACTGTACTGACCCTAAACACACATGCACAGCATTCAGAGAGGAGCAAAAGCAACAATTGTGAAAGAATCATCATAAAGTGCAAACCATTTCCAAGAACCGTCAACAATAAACATACATTGTTCTTATTTTCTATTATTGTGAAAGTCACTGTGGTTCGTATTGGTATCTGGTCAGTCTGTTTTATTAAAGTGTACAGTACTTTGATGAGAGTATATCAGGAGCAGATTAACATCACATAAAGTCAGGGGTAAAATCGACACAGGCGTGTGTTTATTTAAAACACACCATTATGACAATGTTGCCCCGGACTTGAAAGTTTTTGGACTATATATTTTATAGGTTTCACATCATTGTTTAGCTTTACAGAATCATCTTATCAACCTTCACTTCTGAAAAGAACATAGTAAGTACATTTCTAAAACCAAATCAAGCTGAAACTTAACATCCATTCAGTTACAACTTTGTTGCACTGATTCATCACTCCATAATTATACAAGAAAGTGCTTCTTTAAGGAACACCAAGAAACTCCCTGGTGCACCGCTACAAGGGAAACAGACTTGTGTTCTAATCCAGGATGATTAGAAGTGAGACGAACGCCACACAAAACACTCTCTCTTGAGCAACTACTTGACCTTGAATGCTAAATTAGTTTACAGTTTATATTTGATCATAGAGCTAGGAAATGATGCTGGACTGCTGCATTACAAAATAAACAGGTTGAGAAGAGGATTCTTTTTGTTGCACACAAATGGAAAGACGGCATGAGAAACATGCTTATTGGACTTTGGTGACGGCTTCATGAATAGACTCGGCGACGTAGTCAATATTCTTAGAGGTCAGGCCACACATGTTGATGCGGCCACTGGCCATCAAATAGACATGCTTCTCCTTCACTAGATACTCCACTTGTTTGGCTGACAAATACAAAAAAATTATAATTAGTTCATGCCAATTATCCTTTAAATGCTTTCAATTATAATTTTGTCTGTTCCTAAAATCTGATGTTTTCATGAAAAATCAATAGTGTTCTGGGTTCTAATTCATTATCTAAGTTTCAATCCTTAATCTCAGCTGTGATTTATTTTTAGAATTATTCCCAATGAGCCACACACACATTAACCAAGTTGCTATTGTATAGTTAGAATGCATACAGAATGTATATGCTGTGTTTTATAGACTGTGTGCTGTGGTTTGGATGATGCTTACGGTTGAGTCCTGTGAAACTGAACATGCCGATTTGCTCAGTGATGTGCTCCCAGGTGCCTGGGGTGCCGAGATCCTGCAGTTTGGCTTTCAACTCAGCGCGCATCAACAAAACCCTGTCAGCCATCGTCTTAACGTTATCCTTCCTTTAAAGGCAAAATCAGAAATCGTTTTATTACGTTTATTCTTTCGTTTGAACATATCTGCACTAAAGCTGTCAAAACAAATGATTAGACAAAGACAGTAGAGACACAGATGCATTTCATTTATGGAACACTATATCATATTTTAGAAGACTTAATGACAGCAGGTATATATGTTTATATGTGAAAATAAATAGTAATATTAAATATAATAATTTCAACATAGCTGAAGACTATGAATTAATATCTTAATGTAACTTTATAGGAAGGTGATGAAGCAAATACATACCACTCAGCAAATAGGTCTGGGGTGTTGAGCGTTATCGCAACCACACGAGCTCCCTGTGATGGAGGATTGGACCAGGTGATACGAACGATCTTCTCCATTTGAGAGAGAACACGGCTCAGGTTGTCCGCATCCTTAGCGATGACTGTCAAGTTGCCCACCCTCTCGTCTGTGGAAAAGAGTTTAGCATTCACATCAATGTTCATTTATTTAAGATAACCTTCTAACAGTATTGTCATGATTATTAAGGTTAAGATCATGATCCTGTCTGCTTTCAAGCTTTTTAAGTTGTGTGACCAAAAGCAGTAAAGACTAACTTACTGTACAGGCCAAAGTTCTTTGAGAAAGATTGGGCACAGAATAGTTCAAAACCCTGAGACACAAAATAACGGATTGCCCAAGCATCCTTCTCTAAATTTCCAGAGGCAAAGCCTTGATATGCTGAGTCAAAGAAGGCAAAGAGATTCCTCCTCTGCAAATACAACATTGTAAACATTTAAACAGAGGTGAGATTTTTATGATATGGTAAATGTGTTGTGGTGTGACTGAAGTGAGTTCAACTGCATCTCACCTTCATGACTTCAGCAATCTTCTTCCACTCATCTTGGCTGGGATCTGTGCCCGTGGGGTTATGGGCACAGGCGTGCAGCACGAAAATTGAGAATTCAGGTGCACTCTGAAAGACATGAGTCTTATTAAATAGACTGGTAAATCATAATTATGATAAACACCAGATTTACTTGGCACCCTTCAAGACAAAGGGCAAAAATTAATAGCACATACACTAAGGTATTTGGAGTTTAACAACTAGTTTAACTGCAAACCAAAGATTTATAAGCAACCAGCTGAGTCCAGTTGAGTAAAAAAGCTTATTCTATGTATTAAATTAACTATAAATAATGTGACAGTGCACACATTTTACCCTGCAAGTATATCTCTGAACATCCTCCTTTCCCCCTGAGCTCTCACTGAACCTGTTTGTCTGCATAGAAATGCATGTTGCACTGTGCAAGGTTGTGCATGTGACCAACGCTTCTCACTTACAGTACATCTAGACGTTTTTGAACGTAATTTGTATGCATCAGCAGTTAGTTAGTTCTGATGGGAATCATACCAGATATTTCTCTTGGTATACCCCTAGCTGGTGATGCAATATCAAGTAATTACAGGCAGTCCGGATGGCATGATTGTTGACTGAATGAAAATGCAAAGGTAATGTCAGCTAAATAATTTGTTCAGTTTGCACAGAATTAGGACTAGTATAAATGACTGAATTGCTTTTAAACATTCATGTTTGATGTCTGAGAAAGGACAAACATGGACATATAATGACAGGATCATGGGAATTAATATTTGTCTTTCTACTTCTGGTCACCCAGCCAAGACATAATAATATTCTCACATGTAATGTGCACATGTTCTACATTGCAAATATTTAATCTGAATACTAAATATTAAAACATGGTTGTTCTACACATAGGGGGAACGGTGGCTTAGCGGTTAGCACGTTTGGCTCACACCTCCAGGGTTGGGGATTCGATTCCCGCCTCCGACTTGTGTGTGTGGAGTTTGCATGTTCTCCCTGTGCCTCAGGGGTTTCCTCTGGGTACTCCGGTTTCCTCTCCTGGTCCAAAAACATGCATGGTAGGTTGATTGGCATCTCTGGAAAATTGTCTGTAGTGTGAGAGTGTGAGTGAATAAGAGTGTGTGTGCCCTGCGATGGGTTTGCACTCCGTCCAGGGTGTATCCTATCTCGATGCCCGACGACGACTGAGATAGGCACAGGCTCCCCGTGACCCGAGAAGTTCGGATAAGCCATAGAAAATGAATGAATGTCAGCTAGCTAGATTTTTTTTGTTTGTTTAAAAACAAAAAAAAAAAAGTGTCCCAAGCAGAAAAGCAAGGCAAACGTTTGATTTGGCTGCTACATAAAAATAAGCACCTGCTAAGCATTTTTTTTAAAGAACCAAAGTGTTCAGTCCCATCAATGCTCTACATATTAGCATACTTTTCAGCGGTCTCCCTAAGCAATAGTTCAAAATGATACAGCTAAATTGTGAATTTAGTTTTAACAATTTTCCTCCATGGTGCTCTCACCATGGCAGACTGGGTTTAATTTCTAGGCAGGACAAGACTGAGTAACTGTGCCAACCTGGATGAATTGGAGAAGGGCTGCATCAGGCAGAGCATCTGTTCATCCATCTATCTATCCATCCTCCCATCTATCCACCCATCTATCCTCCCATCCATCCACCCATCTAGCCAATTTTACAACAATTCTGAGAAAAAGGTTATGAATTGAAAAAAATGTTTACAGTTAACCATTATTATTACATGAAAAATTCCCTTGAAGGTCATCAGGAAATGCGCTTAATACGCTGCAAGTACACATTTTGTTGTAGAAACCCTCACCTCTAAATCACCAAGGAAACCAGACAGGTTAAGTCCACGCTTCTCTGCATCCCAATATTTGTATGAGCGAATATCCTCAAACCCAGCATTAGCAAAAACAGCATTGTGGTTCTCTATAAAGAGAGAAAACACACACAAAAGGAGTGCTTTGTCAATTGAAGATACTGCCTCAACTTAAAAAGCAAAGGAGAATCATGTCTGGACTTAATACTCAGAACTCTAATTCATTTCACAGCCCCTCAAGAAGTGTGTAGTCATGGAACCATAAACAATATTTACTGCTGAAAAATCCTGCTCATTTATCTTTACTTTCAGATTAGTGGCAGTAACTGAAGCCTGTAACATTCCCAAACCCCAAAATGTCTGTCCTACCCCATGTGGGTGAAGAAACATAAACAGGTGTTTTTGTGTTATTGTTTCCATTGTAAAATCTGCGCAGAAACTCTGCACCAATCTTCAAGGCACCAGTTCCTCCAAGACACTGAACAGCTCCTACCTGCATGATATAAAATGAAAGAATAAAGAATCATTCCCCAGTGACAACTCTGACTAAAATAACCTTAAAGTTCAAAATAAGACCAGAAGAATTTCTCATGATTTTGCATGATGAATAGCCTAATGAGTGTCAATGGAATATTAGCAACACTGTCAAATGCTGTAAATTAAAGCTGTGCTCACCCTCTTCTCCAGAATGGCAGGACTGCCTTCACCCAAAGCAATCTTTGACGCACTGGAACGAAATTCAGGTAGGCCCAAGATGGGCAGGTACTCATGGTTTAGATTGTCATCCTCAGCAAGCAGCTTCTCCACCTTCCGCACAACAGGCAGGACCCATGGCTGGCACTCGTCTGTCCTGTATGCTGTATATAATTTAAAAAAAAAAAAAAAAAAAAAAAAAAAAGCAAATTACATTTTTTTTCTTCCATCCTTCTATGCAGATTTTCTTTAACTAAATTTTGGTGGACTGCAATTGTCAGATCAGCAACATTTTCAATTGGATTTAAGTAGAGGCTTTGGCTTGGCTCCTGTCTGACTAACTGGATCAGGTTCTCCTCATTGCACAGGTACCAACCTGTTGCCTTATATAGTATGAATGTTTGAGAATTAAGTCCTAATTGATTGTATAAATTAATGTAACAATTATAAGGGTGAATACTTATTAATCGATCTGAATACATAAATTTTTTTGTATGGAGTTACATAAAAATGAACAGAAATCATGTGATGTTGCAATACAACAAAACATGAAATGAATACTTTCTGATGGTTTTCAGATTATACTGTAACACGTTGCAGCAACATTGGGGAAAAATAGGAAATGTGACAAATCTCTTCCTGTTTATGTACACTTCATAAGAACATCATGAGAAATAGCCTACTAAGATGAGTCCAAAGCTACCATCAACATACAGGAGACACAAACTCCAACCCAAACTGCATTCTGCTGTAATAAAGATGATGTCACTATGACATACTAGTTATTGAGGTGGTCTACGATGTGAAGAGTGCCCACAGAATTTCAGTGAGTAATTGCTGGCGAGCAAACTGTGACATGAGCCAATCTCACTACAAGGCAATAAATAATTTGGTAACACCTGTCCAGAGGGTAAAGGTTTTATTCAACTATTTATCAGTGACCTCGGCGTTGAGAACGCACGTCAACACAAATGCAAACAGTTTACTTATCTTGGGGTTTTATGTCATCAGCATGAGACATGAATCAGCATTTGCATCATGAAAAAAACAAATTTCCTGAAAATACTGACAAACTTTGTCTTTATTATGCAACACCTCTACTTACTCATAACCAGCAGTTTAAGAATCAGACAAGCTGTACTTCACAACATCGATGATTCAGCTAATGAATATTAAGAATCTCTTTTTATGACTTATCTCTGGCTTTCATGGAAACAGGCTAAGAGTAGGAGATAAAGAAGAAAAAAAAAAAAAGCCACAAAAACATTTTTTCAAGAATAATTCCGAGATTCAAATTAGTCAGAGAATCACTTGAGATTAGACACTCTGGAAAAACACAAAATGAAGTGAAATATGATCCAGTGCCTTTAACTAGAAATGGCAAGGAACTGTGGACTCTTTATCTAAGAGCTAAGCATGACTTATCTATGGCCTCTTACCCATCGTCTTAATCACCACTTTGTCTCTTTAGGTCACTTCACTGTATTCACTGTAACTTGGTATTCATGAACAAGGCTTCAAACAAATTAAACAAGCCCTCCATCACAAAGACAATGTGAACAATAATCATACTTTATTTTCCAATGGCCCACGTTTTATTGAAGCATTTGTTTTGTATAAAGTATGGAGCAATAAATCATGATCAAATGGTGAAAAAGCAATTACTGTACGAAACAGAAGTGAATACACGCTTGGCCTGTTATTTTGGAAAATTCTCTTTTACAAGCAGTGCTAAAATGGTCAAGACTTACATTATTACACTGTTACATTAAAACCCATGTAAAATGTGTTAAAATTATATAGACATACCTTTTCTCATGAAAAGTGCTAACACACCAGAAACAGGCTTGATTGTAAAGGTGTTTTACTTACAATGGATCAGTGATGCTCTTTGTAATATATAAAACGGGAATTTGTGTAACACCCTTTGCATAATTTCTCCAGTATCTATGTTTAACCGTCTTAGACATTATGACAAACCCTTTGCTGTAAAAGCCACCAGATACAATGAAAAACCAATACAGTGGCACAGCAAGGAATATCAGTTAAAAATGTCATAATATCCTCAATTCTATTGACCGGAAAAATACCGGGATCTAAAGTGCTGTGTTTTGTTTTGTTTGTCACGTCAATGATTCGGATCATCAAGTAAAATTTTATAATACACAAAGATAACTCAAGCAAATACAAAATACAGGTTTTAAATCATGATTTCATTTATTAATGGAAAAAGCTGTCCAAACCTGCCTGGCCCTGTGTGAAAAAGCAATTGCTCCTAAACCCAATAACTGGTTGTTCCACCCTTTGGCGGCAGCAACAGCAATCAAGGGTTTTGGAGCATGAACGCAATGTTTAAGGTCATGCCACAGAATCTCAAAAGGATTTAAGTCCGGACTTTGACTAGGCCACTTTAAAACCTTAAAAAACCTCACGGTTCCATCAATTATGGCAAGTCGGCTTCAGACCTTCACACTACCACCACCATGTTTAACGCTTGGTATGATTATCTTGAATATGTGAATGAATGATTTATGAATGCTGTGTTTGGTTTAGGACAGATGTATCTGGCACACACCATACAAAAAGTTCTTTTGTCTCATGGAACTCTCCTAAGGGTATAATTTTTGTCTAGCTTCTCTCTGATCATTGAATCATGAACAATGACCTTAACAGAGCCTGCAGTTGTTCTTGGTAGGAAAGTTCACTACTGTTCCAGGTTTTGTCCATTTGTTGATAATGGCTCTCACCATGGTTCACTGGAGTCCCAAAGCCTTAGAAATGGCTCTGTAACCCTTTCCTGACTGATGTGTCGATTACTTTGTTTCTCATATGTTCTGGAATTTAATCAGATCACGGCATGATGTGTTTGAGATCTTTTAGCATGTTTTACTTTGTCCAACAGGTTCTATTTAAGTGATTTCTTTATTCATTCAACAGCTCTGGCAGTAATAATGCCTGGGTGTGGCAAGTTAAATTTAACTAAGCATCCCACGGTTCATTCATGATTTAGAATGATTTACCAATAGAGACATTTAAAAACTGTATTTTGTATTTACTCTGTTTAATATTAAAATTTGTTTGATGATTTCAATCATTTATTGTGACATGGGTAAATATATATTTGTTTGATATTTATATAAATATAAATAAGGGGAACATTCACAACACTTCATCTATTTTGCATGGACCTGGCTGCCTTTCAGCACTTTATCTTGAAACATGCATGATTTTAGTAGCCGTGTTGTGCATCATCATGACTCCCCTTAACTGCTGCCAGCAGTGGTAGAGAAAATAGCCTAGCAAATGTGAAGTAAACTGAAACCATTTCTCAGTTTTTTCCCATGACTGACCTGGCTATCGTCCTGCATGTCTGAGAGTGGCGCCTAATCATTACAGCAAGGACAAAGTGCTCCAGTCACACCTACTCAAAGCTCAAAATAACTGCCCTGCCTTATGTACAGAGGCTTGGGTTCGGATCTTTACAAATCACTAGATACTCACAAATACAAAGATCACTTTGTGAAAGCTGTCTGAAAAACTGCTTTGATCTGAACAGTACATCATGAGTTTAAAGAGTGATATTAAGCACACTTGTTATATGATCTCTTAGCAGGTCCCTAGTGTGCAGTAAAGACTGCAGCAGACTGTCACTGAAAGGGCAGAAACATGAAACATGTGATCTATTCCAGTTCATCTCTACATATAAAGCTGACAGTTAAGAGCTTAACTGTTCAGGGTTACTATAGCAACCCTGGTAACTTAGCTCAGCATGCATTAGCTAGCTAGCTAGCTACAAATTTGCCTGCATGATGCTGACGTTAATAAAACCATAAAGCACTGTAGTGCACACAGAGACTCGGTTAGATCTTCTGCGTCAATGCGTTAAAGGTGACCGAGCATCGTGTTTGTAGCGTCTCACCTCCAACTCCGAGGTTCACCTTGGTAGGACTTGGATCTTCACGGAAATCCGTCGTCAGTTTGAACACGGCGACGGGAGCGGCTTGAGTAACCTCACTGAATATCGACGTCATGCTGGGCTTATAAAATGTCGTGTGACTTTTTTTCTTTTGCAGAAAAACAAACGAGAGCTACTGACTGCAGAGAAACGCTACGTTACTGATTCTGTCAATTTCACCTTCAAGCAGGCTTGAGCAATGGAGAAAAAGGGCGGGCAGAAACGAACCAATAGAAACGCTGGCTCAACTTATAGTACCCCCGGAGGTAGCCAATCATGTTACAATGTGAAAAAGGTCGCGAGGTAAAAGGGCGATTGCAAAAAATAACAATCGCTGACCAATGACAAGCGTTATAAGAAGATCGACACAAACATCTACAAATAATCATGGGATGGGGCGGGTGTTGTCTGAATCAACAGGAAATTGTATTTCAGACGCTCAGCAGTATGAACCAATCACGTGTAGAATTGGATAACTCTTTGTATAATTGTATAAAATTCTCTCTCTCTCTCTCTCTCTCTCTCTCTCTCTCTCTCTCTCTGTCTGTGTGTGTGTGTGTGTGTGTGTGTGTGTATTTTTTTCTTTCTTTGTATATGTATATTCTTTCTTTCTGATTTGTGATATTTTGTGAGTTTATTTACATTAAATCTGCTGTTCTTGTGTTGAGACGTGACACTTAATAATTAATACACTCAATAATAAATATAAATAAATGATTCATAAACTACTCTATACTTTACCTGGCTCTTACTCCATATATAGTGTTAGGCATGGAAATTATTCAAATATATCTGGGAGAATCTCTTAAACCCTTAAACAAGGTCCTTCACTGAAATCAGAGGTTTCATCTTCTTTATTTGCATTTAGCGGCTTCAGTGCTGTATAAACTTGTTATGAACATCTTTTCCACAAGATGGCGCTGTTGGTCTTTTTTGTAGCGCCCCATATTAAGCAGGTCCACGTTTTATAGATTGCCTTTACAGGGAGAAAGCGTAGGGTTGCTGTGTATATCAGATTTGATTTGCAAGTTACAATGGAGCATGAAGATTTTAACTGTGTGCAGTTATTCTAATCATAAATGGTCGTCGTCCTTCAGTTTCCTGACACTATGTGTAAACATAAGAGTCCTGGTGGTAGACAATCACTGTATATGAAAAGGGGAACTCAGGTTAATAGTTTTTCCATTTCCTTCAGATGTTAATCTGTTTAGTATCCAGCATTCAGTACTTAACAATAAAACATCACAGACAACAAAGACAAGTTCATATGAATTTACCTAAAATGTGATATGAAATTAAATTATTTTATTTTATTTTATTGTCATTTAAAGCAGGTAACTGGCTAAACAGACCCATTGAAAGAAAAGTATAATGGCAATTTATCCTATAGTAATAATTACTACATTTTTATTCTCTCCTTTTCAAATAACTAACTGAATCTCTTTATTCTCTAACTTCAAAAATGTTATCGGCTCCATCATTGTTTTTATTGTAGTAGAATTTTACCTTATTCCTTGCACACAAAAGATTTAAAACAAATGATAAAACATAACAGTTTGTTTGGCAAACTCAGATCAGTATAAATATAATTAAATCAATAACGTTATCTGTGGGAGAAATGTCATTCTGTCTGGTTGAACATTTGCATATGCCAGTGACAGAGAGGTTTCAGCTACACTTGTAACATCTCTTTTCTCGGCAACTACCAGCCTCCTACAGGATACATTTGCATTCTTTCCTATGCAGTTAGGCTATCTTACCTCTGTGTTACCTGTCAACTTGGTAATTATGGGATTTGGCAGCCGGGGTGGTGGGGTGTTGTGTTGTGAGAGACAGAGACATGGGGGGTGGCAGAAAGAGTTTGAATGCAGAAGAAGCTTGACATATGTGCCTCCTGGACAAATGCTTGCTTCTTCAGTTGCATTAATACGCTGCAGGTTAACATGAGATTGAACGAGAATTTACAAACTTCACAAAATGCACAGTAATGAATAAAAAGGAAGCAATACATATAGAATGAAGAACTTCTAAATCACTGTATAAACTATGGATTTCATTTAGATTTTCCTACTTTTTATTCAGTATTTTACCTACTCAGTATTGTCTACTTCCACAATACTTATTACACAAATCACAGAAAAACAAATTTCTTTTATTACGTCCTTTATTGATTTATGCCTCATTCCCATACACTAATATTTACTCTTAGGGTAGAATTTCAGAAGCCTTCTTTGCTTCATGGACCATGAAGGAAGTGAGCCATTCATACCAAACATGAACACAAAACTACATTCCAGACAGGGACGTTCTCGTGTTGTTCACGTGTTACATTAGCCTTTTGTTCATGGGTCACTAATTCTTCAGGCCATTTCAAAGCTGTGTTGATTGTTTAGGTTCCTACTGCTTTAGAGACGGAACCGAACAAAAACAAGAGTGAAAAGGGTTTCTAACTTATATGGACATGTAGCTTATAGGGCATGTGCCTTGGTGCAATATCATTAACAAAATCAGTTGAGGACAACCGAGAGCATCAATCAACGTTCCAAAGACGTTTGAGATATATTTTTCTGTTCATAGTGGTCTTTTTTTCTGTTTAAAAAAAAAGACAGAAAATTAATTAATGATGATAATATATACCATGTAAACACAATAATGTAAAGTCATGGTAAAGCTCTTGGTGCTCACAAATATGAAAGATGAATGTTTAGAAAATGGTATACATGTAGGAAGTAATGTGTTTCATTAATTAACATGGGCTCAACATGGGATCTCAAAAAGGGATTTATAAATGTCTACATTTGAAACAGTATGTCTTTTAATATAAACATTAGCTTAACCATTAGTTACATAGGCTGAGGTGTAAGTCAGGCTGTTTCTAAAAGAATGAATAAGGAGAACATACATTTAGTCCTATTCTATACAAGCTTGATTGATACTGTGTTTGGTTGGACCATGACATCGGAGACCTGCACTACATTTAGATAGGGCCTTTTTAAACAATAGTAGGAAGTGTAGCCTCATGTCTACCAGTCTACTCCTAGCAATTGGTTTATATCTTACAGAAAAGAATAAATAAACAGACAAGAACTTCATATCAACACTGTTTTAATTAGCAAATGGCACAAGATCAACAGAGACAAGGTTTAAACTGTACTGTTATGTGTTCTTATTGTTATTTTATCTGATGTAAAAAAAAGTGGTATAGCAATGTGGTTAAATGTCATCAATGTTAGACAAAATGTTCATTAAATATGTGCTTCCATTTTGCTTATTATAATTAATAAAATAAGAATATTTTTAAGGGTTTTTGAGGATTTTTAAGGGTTCATTGAAATATTGATAAATCCTGAAAGGGTTCAGCTCAGAACTTCTTTCAATAAAGATGGACTTTGTCATTAGATTCTACTACTGAACCTTTAATGGTTCCTCCAGAGGCACAAGCAATGAACTTTTGAGGGTAAAGTTTTCTAAGCCTTAAGCTTCAAAAATTATAATCACAGATCTTGGTACATTAGTAATAAAAGTTAAACAGCACAGTACAATGTCCATAAACCATTTTCTTAGTAAATGGGCTTCCTCAAGGGCTCTTAATTTGACTCTTTATAAAGTGAAGGGTTTTATGTTTCCTAAAATGAATCTACATTTAAAATGCTTTCTGATGGGAAAACCAATCTGGTGAAGGGTTCTGTACAAAAGAGTTCACAGTTTGCAAAGTGTACAAGTAGTATGTATAAATAATTAGTCGAAACAACGTATAATGCTTAGTAGAGTCGTGCCAGTGAAAGAAATTTGTTCGATTCGCAGTGCTTGACAAGTTCCTCAGTGGGATATTGCAAGTCCCTACATGCATGCTATGAATACCCTTGAGTGCTCCTATTTTTGTTCGAAACACTGACAAAGTGTCGGTTTAATTCCTTTTTTTTCTTTCTTTCAATATTCTTTTGGTTTTTCTTTCTTTTATTTGCTTTTTCTTTCTGGTCTTAAGGAGCAATAAAGAAAAGCCAAACATACATATTCATTATTCTGAAGTGTATATATATATATATATATATAGTAAAAATTACGCACACACGCACACACGCACACACGCACGCACACAGACACAGAAACACACACACACACACACACACACACACACACACACACACACACACACATATATATATATATATATATATATATATATATACACACACACACAGACACACACCTTGTGTGTGTGTTTGTGAGCCATTAGTATTATGCTAGTATTACTATAAACAGAATATTATATCTAGTGGTACATGGCCATAGTAATCTTTTCAGTTTTTCAAAGGAATGAATGATTTGCTGAATGATTCCCAGGCCTTACTCTGAGCTTTAAGAGGTTGATCGATATTCTACATTTCCCAAGCTTGTACACGCCTACTAAGTAAGCAGCGCATTGCCCTGCCAAACTCAAATCGCAAAGGAAATGTTCAAGTAGAAATATGGTCACTTTTATTTACAGATATGACGACACATGAATGGGAACTCATGGCTTAATAAAAACAAATTGTCATTTTGATGGGAGACGCCACACTGGCTGCTTAGAGCAACACAGGCTTGCTGCCCGCAACATGTTTACCCTGTGGGAGGTCATGTGGTGTGTATGCACAAGTGAAAACCATATAAATCCAAATGAAATTAATTATATTATTGTTTCAGAGACAAACTTAGTAAACGATGGACATTCCAGTGGTCAGATGAACTCAGTACAACCTTTCCATTTTATTTTTGCAACTTTAGTGAAGCCCAAGGGACAGTTTAACTGAAAGAATAGGAAATGTAGCCTTACACTGGCCTACTGGATGAACAGTAGCTACTATTTACACTGGTATATCTTCATCACTGGCAAGAGAAAGGATGAGAATATTTAGGTTACATGCTTCCTCTTGCACCACATTCCCTGAAACATAGGTCACACACATTATAGTCTTAACAGTCGCTAATTTGCACTCATATATACAAACACACACCTGCAAGGCTAAGGCCGTCTGGGCAGAAATACAGCTGTCTAATTTATTGGTCCCAGGAGGAGGAGCAGGAGGTGGGGATCTATACTAGCCTAACTTCCGTGAGCGATCTTTGAGAGCAGACCTCCCCAGCTTGGTTCTGCAGTATGACAGAAAATGTCTGGTGTTTCAGTAGGGTCCACTCCCAGGCCTTTGGCTCACCTCTTCCTTTCCTCCCAGTCTGAGGCCAAGGCAGGCAAGGCCATCAGTCACCTGACTCAATCAGCGGCACAATAGTGCTGCCGAGGTCTCAGAGCCCAGCCGTAACAAACAGCCTTCCAACAAGCAGCTGATAAGGCTCACCTTCCGGGACCCGGGGGGTCTGCATCTCTTCAGATATGCATACTGTATATATAGCAGGCTTTGTGCCTGAGCTGAAACCCTGGCTCAGCAACTAGTGTGCCAAATGGAGGGCACAGACATAATTTTTGGATCGTTGTCTTTACAAAATTGGGGGGGGGGGGGGTTGTGATGGTCTGAGTGGACTGTGTAGTGTATAGTTTTGTTTCCAAAAATGTTACAATCGTTTTATGATAATAGATTTCTATATTGTTGCTTTGTTAAAAATGATATAAATATTTAATTGAAATTTTAAAAAAAATCCTTTTCGAATAGAAAGAATAATAAACTTTATTTTCTTTCATTAGGTATGATTAGGTTAAGCCCTAACTTGATTCACATATACTTTATTAGATAAACCATCTATGTTAAGTTATAAAAGGGTTGTTGTTTGAGTGGCTGACAAATTTCACTAAACTTGCTCACATATCCTGGACATATCCTGGACATATCCTCGACATATCCTCGACATATCCTGAAAAAACAAGTTTAATCTGACTGTAATGATTTTATTATTATTATTTCTTTTTTTTTTCTTTATTGTGTCATGCAAATTCCCACCTCAATTTTCATACTTTTTTAATATCTCTCTCTTGTTCTGGACAGCCCAAGCCAACATGTACATACCTGAGAATTCTGTGCAACACTGACTGAACATCAAAATCAAAGTCTCTGTGTACACTTTTAACATTATATTAGATATGAAAAAACTTGCATAGACTGTTGTATAAGTCTATATTGCTCTGATCCAGTCTAGCCTTGACAATGTCCTTATTGCCTGTAAGAGTATCCATGAAATTTTTACCAAAGATTTCAGATAAATATCTATTGATGTGACATATAAATATTGAATCTTTCCATCACAACACTGATTAAAATGTTAAATAACTCTAAGCAGTATGATATTTTAAGTTGTGCTTAAATAGCATGTTTTGTATCTCAGTTTGCATCTACTCATTCACATGCTTGAAAATTCTAAAATGCTTGGTGTTGAACCGATTACAGGGTACCACTTCAGCTTGGCACTGTAAACTAGTCATTTATATAGTCCTTATAGGCCCACCTAATGGTTTTGGTATACCAAAATTCATTAGGTGGATCTAGAAGGGCCATCAAGTAGGGCTGTTCATTTGCAGTACAGCAGTTTCTAAGCCCTTGTGTCAATAAATCACAACTTAGACTATGAAGTCTGGATTCAGTGTAATTTTGCTGTGGAATTCCCTAAGTGTGATTCTGAATGGTTGCAGTCTGGGTGTGTGAAGGAAGAACGCAGTAAATCCCTTCTTGTCATACATCCTAATTATTCAGTTTACCGAAAAAAGTGATTGGATCATGTCTGAACCACACACACCACTCATCCACAAATTCCACTGCATTGTCTGGGTGATTTATTGGCATCAGAATCAAGACATCCTAATTAAGATTAATATGTTGACATGCTTTTGTGAGCACAATGGAAAAATATAGCTGTATCAGTTGTAATTCCACAATTATATAGCAACATTATTGCTGTCCTATCCAGGAGTTTAATAATTATACTTGTGAACTACTGTTATTAAATGGATCTATAATTGTCTTTTAATATATTATTGATACTTGGGTCTAAATTTGTCTATTAATACATATTTGCTTTCAGTGCTTTTCTGTTTAAAGAAAAATAGCAAATTATTCAGTATCTTTGCATGTTATTGTTTTTTTTTTTTTTTAATACTAGTATCTAAAGGGTTCTGTTTAGTTTTTAAAGGTCCCTCAAGACAAATGAACAAAGTAATGTATTAGGGTTCTAGATTGAATGTTTTCTCTGAGTGTAATGAAGCAAAAGACCTATTTTCAAATAGCTGAGTCCATAAACTCCATTTCACACCTCCACAGTCAAACATCGGTGCAGGTCCTGATGAAGATGATCTATTGGTCTCTCCCTGCCTCTGCTGACCAGCTCACTGTCATGGCGCTCGGGCCTGGGTTTTGTTAGGTTCAGGAAACAGACTCTTCCTTCACGTAAACATGGATTTAAAGCCTGTTTGTGTCCAGACTGGTACTGGCACGCAAACATTGCTGTCATTTCTCTCAGATTCATTGAGGAAGGAGATGAAGCTGAAGGGTAAAGTGATTCACTGGAACGCTGCATTGTTTGGTTTATTTTATTGTAGAGAATTGACATTTGTCAAAAATTTTTTAGTGACAAAATCCATGTTAATAATGCCAGGTAAGTGAGACCATTCCCATAACGTTTATTTAAGACATGAGTCTGGGATAGTTTATAAGGTATAAACATTTACAGCATTTTAGTGGATTAGTGCAGGGCTCTAATGAAATATCACAATAAAGAGAGTAGTGCGTGTGGTACAGCTGATATCTGTCCGTGTTAAGGACACAGCTGTCAAAGAGGCCCTTTTTCATAAACGCCAATAAATGGTTTTAGCGTGGAGATAAACCACAGGCCATTATATAGGGAACCAAAATACAAAAAAAAAAAAAAAACAATAGGAATATATCAAGCATTAGCTGTAATTATTTTATTATAAAAAATAGAATTTTTGATCGTTTTCTGAATGAAGATGCAAAAAAATCCGCTAAAGAAAGGAAACTCATTTCAACTTATTTAAATGAGTGACATGAGCTACGAGGTCATAAAAATAAGCTGCACGTAGAGCAATAATGACGGAGGCGTTTCTTTCTAATGAAAATATACGACGTTTACGTTAAACGCTCAAAGGGACATAAAAAAGCAGAGAGCGCAGGCGCGTCCATCACAGAGCGTAAAAAACAACACCACGACACTGTAACGCGGACAAAACAGATTCTAATGTTAAGGTTGAGCTCAGGACTGGTGCCTTTGGTCTTATTTTACTGTACAACTTTTTGCACACACGCATGAATGTCAAACGTCAAGTAACTTTCGTAGAAATTATTTCAATAAATATAAATAAGTACAAAAAGAGAATATGTTTTTTGAATGAATATGCGTCTAGATAATTAATGCATATAGGTATATTTTTGCTGAGGCTAGATAATAGACATAGTTGCTAAATAGTGTGTGTGTGTGTGTGTGTGTGTGTGTGTGTGTGTGTGTGTGTGTGTGTGTGTGTGTGTGTGTGTGTGTGTGTGTGTGTGTGTGTGTGTGTGTGTGTGTGTGTGTGTGTGTGTCGCAGGGTAAACGTTTATTACGATTTCAAAATCTATTTCCCTTTAACAAATAACGCCAATTAACCAATTAAGCCAGTTTCATTTGAAACAGATATTGTCAGACACTTCGCCACGTTTGTCCTTTTTTCCACCCTGTCAGCACATGTGTTTATCATGATGGATGGTGGGCATTTTATAGAGCCCGTGACTCTTGGAGCTGATAAAGCTTGCAGAAAAAAAAAGATAGAAAAGAGATAACCATAGACCTTTTCTAAGGATGTTGTGCAGTCGGTTTTCTGTATGAAGTGCTGACAAACAGGTAAATCAAAAATCCCGGTTTAACATGAGTAATACTGAAAAATGAATAAGTACTAAAGTTAACTCTGGATTGTAATGCTGTTAAATGTTTATTGAATACTGCGCCTGTTACTATTTTAGCATCTTCATTGCTATCAAGTGGGTCTAGATGTGTCATTTTGAGACATTTATCTTGAAACAGGAAAACATCAGGCTAATCTAAACAGCAGTGATGATTGCTAACGGATGAGATTATCTCGTTTGCTCTCTTCTGTCTTTCCTCTGCTTTTAGCAGCGACCAGCTTTTGTCACTGGCGCCGGTGCTGGACTGCAAATGACACAGAACAAGAGTCAACAGACAGCAAAGAGCATCGCTCAGTGGGCAAAAAGTTTGTCTATTCCCCATCTTACTGACATAAAACAAAAATCTTGATTCACTAGTACTTGAGTAATAAAAAACATAATTCAAACCAGAACTCAGCTAAAGAGTAATACCGAATACGCAGTAAACACTTGGACAACAACAAACATAAGAATAATGTTTAAAATGCTTTTTAGATAGCACTTTTTGTTTGTTTGTTTTCTAATGTTATAATATATGGTGCATATAATTCTGACCTAATGAACTAATTATGAAATCTGTTGATTACGAGCATCTTTGTACCAAATAATCAGTCTTGTAATTTAAGATATTTTCATTTTATTTTAATTTTTGCATTTTATTTTAAGTAAAGATATGTTTTTCCCCACACGGTAATAATAATTGTTAATTTTACATAGAGACATAATGTGACATGGAAGGTATCCCAGAAAAAAATATGCTTTTTATATTTTTTATCTATCTATCTATCTATCTATCTATCTATCTATCTATCTATCTATCTATCTATCTATCTATCTATCTATCTATCTGTCTGTCTGTCTGTCTGTCTGTCTGTCTGTCTGTCTGTCTGTCTGTCTATCTATCTATCTATCTATCTATCTATCTATCTATCTATCTATCTATCTATCATTTTACCACTGAAAGTTAGACATCGAAGTCTGACTTTTGTTTTGAAAATAGATTTTTATACACATTATTCAAATGGATATTGCAAAATAGGTTACGCAATAACTGTATAAACTGTTCGACTGAGTCAACACTGCGGTTGGTCATCTCTAAAGGTCATAAATAAGCGTCCACTTTAACAGCACTGTTAATCTCACGTTTTTGATTTGTTTGTGTGGCAGAAAATTTTACTTGTACATCAAAGTGTCATTAAATTGAGATCTATTTCGTACTTCTCAGAAGCTGCAATTACAGTCCTCAGCTGCAGCTGTAATTCTCATGCATTGATTCAGTATTAAAAAAATTATCCAAAGGAAATTACAATTTATTCCACGTTAGATAAATAATAATTCAAGGGCGTCTGGACAAAGTCTGAGTTACTTGGCCACAAATAAACAGGACTAGAAAAACTTTATGCTCCTACCGTTGTTCATCTCTGTGGAGCCATGAATATAGGCTACTCAAAAAATAAAAAAAATATCACAGCCGACACTGCACCTTACATTGCTCTAGGATTTGCGGCCAAATAGGAACCCCTTTTACTCAGACAGAGTAAGAAACAGTGAGCTAGTTGGTTTGGTACTGGGGGCAAGTTGCTCGTCACTCGTTCAGACTTCAACCCGCCCCTGGAGCATGACATCACCACCACGAAGCAATGCCACAACTTCAAGAAACTGCTGCAAACCACACAGCAGCGTCTCGAAGCTCAATGCTTTCACTAAGGGACTTGCCCTGCTCGTCCCTCTGCGCGCGCCTCTGCCGCTCTTCCCCCAAAATGGAAGAATAGTTCACATACCGGGTATGTTTCCATGATATATTTGCTTATCCTAAGTAAATATTTTTAGTAAGACTCAGTGCTTCAGCACGACAGTTCAGCAAAGCCCATATTCTAGATGTCGCTGAACAGAGCCCGATGATGCTTCCCAGCCCAGTAACGTCAACCCCGTTTTCTGTCAAGGACATACTAAAGCTGGAGCAGCAGTCTCACCACCAACTGCAAGTACCTTTACCGGATTTACAGCAGCAGCAACAGCGTTTCCACACTCCACCATCTTGCCTGCTTGGAGGCGCAGAGAGCCCCGGATTCTCAGATAGTGAGGACAGGATGGCTTTCCTCAACGCCCTCTCTGTACAGGACAACCTGGTGGAAAGCAGCCTTTCTCCGCCCATGTTTGGACATCCCGCTCTGGGACACGTCGTAGACGGAAAGTTAGAGGAAGACCTCGAAGAGCAGGAAACCAGTGAGTGCTTTCCACTATAAAATGAAAATAATAATAATAATAATAATAATAATAATAATAATAATAATAATAATAATAATAATAATAAAATTGAGTAAGAACAAAAATGTAAAAAAAAAAGTACCAACACGATTTAAATCAAGGGTACAAATCTAGACACCTAAATTAAGAGGGTTTGTTAAATACAAAGGAGGAAGTTGATGTTTTTAAATGTCTGTAGTATAATTTTGTTCTCAAACACATTTCGATTCATTGTCTACATTTTTCTTTATTGTTTTGCCTTCTAAACTTTAACATTTAGAAGTGAAAATGGTTGTCTTTTTTAGATGTGAATTGATAATGAAATATAAACCTATTATGAAAATAAACACATTCGCCTGACATGTGATAGCTTTTCCTATAATAATAATAATAATAATAATAATAATAATAATAATAATAATAATAATAATAAACTACTATTATTATTATTATTATTATTATTATTATTATTATTATTATTATTATTATTATTCCTAGCTGCCTCTATCTGTGTGTGTGTGTGTGTGTGTGTGTGTGTGTGTGTGTGTGTGTGTGTGTGTGTGTGTGTGTGTGTGTGTGTGTGTGTGTGTGTGTGTGTGTGTTTTACAGAGAGTTGTGGTGCTTTAGTGAGATCCCCTGACTGTGAGCTGCCCTCAGACCCGGACAGGTCCCAGAGGCAGAGAGCCAGGCGGAAGCCGCGGGTTCTTTTCTCCCAGGCGCAAGTTTTCGAGCTCGAGCGGCGCTTCAAGCAGCAGCGATATCTCTCCGCTCCCGAGCGAGAACATTTGGCGAACACTCTGAAACTCACGTCCACCCAGGTCAAAATCTGGTTTCAGAATCGAAGATACAAATGCAAGCGCCAGCGTCAAGACAAAAGCCTGGAGATGGCTGGTCATCATCATCACCATCCGCCGCCGCCTAGACGCGTGGCGGTACCGGTTTTAGTTCGTGATGGCAAACCTTGTCTTTCTGGATCACAGAATTATAACGCTACCTACGCTGTGGGCTCCAACCCGTACGGGTACAATGGTTATTCGAGCTATAATAATGCAGCATATACAAACGCCTACAATTGCTCATATCCTAGTTTGCCAACACTCCCAGCAAACACGGGCACCAACCCGTTAATGTCCATGACTTTGAATAATCTCGGAGCGCACACCCAGCCGCAGACATCACAAGGGACTTCCGTTTCATCGTGCCAAGGACCTCTGCAGGGCATCCGGGCATGGTAGTGCCACAGCACCCACATGCCTTCTGTACAGGCTTGAATAAGACGCTTCACGCCAATAGCAATTAATGACATATATTGTATTTTGACTTCAGCAGCACGCTACAGATCAGCCAGGACACTTTACATCTGAGAATGTAGTCTAAAGTATGTAATGACGCCAAACCTGTTGATTGCATGTAAATTAATTTTTTTTAAGTTTTTTTTTATGCTAAAATATTTTAATTAATATGAAGTATTAGTGTTTTTTTTGGGGGGGGGGGGGGGGGGGTTGACATCTCATGGTATTGCAATATTTCTAAACTTTGCGTAGGACCAAATGTTAAATAAAACTTTGGACGCTGAGGACGTGTGTACAAAAAAGTTCAGGAGAAAAGAGTTATGGTGTCGACTGCATTAAATCAAGGACATTGATGCAATGCCTCGAGTTTACGATCAGACGTTTATCTATAGACTCTCAAATAAAAGACAAAAAAATCGAATTCGATATAATTAATAATGATTCTGTTTATACTGAGAATAATGTTGTGTACAGTGCAGTTCGTTTGGGTTTCTTTGTTATTGCGTTATACAAAATAAGTGTTGAAATCCGCAGTTAAATACGAAATAATTTGATGCGCATTAAAACATATTTATGCTATTATGTTTAAAAACATAAGATGGAATGGATGAAGTAATGTCAAGCTCCTCAACTGGGGTCAATGTATAATGCTTTCCATAGGCCTGCCTAAGATTTTCAGTGATTTTAAAGGAAAGAAATAAACACGTTTCCTGCTTCGCCGCTGTATGAGAGAATTTATTACAAAAAAGACAGTCAGTAAATTCGCCCCGATTTGTTATTAAATGAAATGCACTTTGTTTCCAAGCTTCCAAGAGCTTCCCACTGATTCATTTGCGTTTTCACCGATCGCGCATGAAGACAGTTGTTGTATGGGCTATTTATGTTGAGAGAGGCCAGACGCACATGAGGCCTGTTGACGAAAAGCAGAAGCTCGACGTGGAACTTAAACAGACATAAAGAGTGGACATTAATATTAGCGTTTTGGTCATTCAGTCTCGGCTGTAGCTTTGCGATGCGAATGTGACCAAATGTGCAGTCAGTTCATTATAGATGTACAAAGTGGCACAGTATTATCCATGTTCAAATCCAAGTTATTATCTGTAAAATAAGAATAACATTTTACAATTAAAATAGTGTGAAGACAGACAGACAGACAGACAGACAGACAGACAGACAGACAGACAGACAGACAGATAGATAGATAGATAGATAGATAGATAGATAGATAGATAGATAGATAGATAGATAGATAGATAGATAGATAGATAGATAGATAGATAGTATTTTCATTTATTTCACTCCTGGCAGTTTTGTTTTAACTTTAAGGACAAACTTCCAGCTTAGTTAAAACCAGCTCCTGCAGACAACGTGCTACTTGCTTGTTAGGCCATTACAGACGCGCCGCGTTTATCTTCCAAAGGTTAGCTGTTGCCGCGAAGCTTTTAATGGAGATTAATAGAAATGTAAACAAAGCGTCGAAAAGACCTTGTCTGCGCCGAAAGCAAGGATGACCACTTCTTCTGACTAGTGCACTACCGGTAGGACATACCTGGTGTCAGGATAAGTGGCCTAGGCTCTTGAGTGTAAATAGCGCTGGCGACAGAGCGGCGATGCCTCGGGACGCCAGGGCGCGTTCACACACAGCCTCTTCTCATGATTTGTATCTATGACTAGATAGGAGCCCTTCCATCAGGCTTAGGCTGCGTGGAGATTTCCTAAACACTGAGTTTCTCGGCAGCGTAGTAATTTAGTGCCAGATAACATTTGACCACACTATGTCTAAGCCATACTATAACTGGAAGGCTCACTGCATATTTGCCATTAATAATAATAAAAAAAAGACTTAACCCTTGTATGTTGTTCGGGTCTGTGGGACCCATATTCATAAACATCAATAGGTTTGAAAAACTTTTATTCCTTGTAAATTTGTTGATTTTTTCCCCACTCATAACTTTGATTTTCTTTTTTTTTATTACATTTTATTAAAAAACAACAAAAAACGAGTAGCACTTTAATTAAAAAATGTGATGTAATAAAGGTAAAGTGAAAATATTAACCATATATGCTGCTTATATTGCTTGTAATTGGGATGAAGTAAACATCTGTAGAGTATTTTAACATAAAATATTTGATTGTGTTGAATAAAAAACCCAAAAAATGCAGCGGGTCCACCAGACAAATATACGAACACCATTCAAGGGTTAAATTAGGAATCCATCAAATTAAGATTTTTTTTTAAAGACATTTTATGGTTTTCCGGAAAATAGCAGGATTAAACTAAACTAAAATGATCGACACAGCAGAGTAATAAATGTGTTTTATCTTGCATTGTAGACACATATTAAAAGTTTGTTTATACATTTGATGGTCCACATTTCTAGGCCTTCTTTATTTAGCAAGGAAACAGGAACAGCAGATTGTCACCCCAATATGGTGATAAGGATTTACTCCATTTAAAAGGCATAAAGCAGTGATCAGTGACAAACAGCTCCTTGAAGTCACAGTAGAAAAGCTAAGATCTAGATATATCATAATGGTACTTGCTGTTTCCACATGTGCAAAATCACACCAAATTAACTCAAAGTAATATTACACAGCCAAGGGCCTCACAGGTACAGTGTCCGAGTGGGTTCCCTCTAGGTTTTGTGATGCCTTGCGATATTAATCCGAGACTGCCTATATGGACTGTTACGTCCACCGCGATCCTGAACATGACAACGCGGTTACTCAGGATAAGTAATAGCAATGTTTACAACATGCACGAGGGTAGAAAATAAAATGCGGGTGCAGAGAAAAATGTTTCTAGAAATAAATGTACTAGAAATGCACAGAAAATACTAAAGTTTTTACTAATTAAATAATAATAATAATAATAATAATAATAATAATAATAATAATAATAATAATAATAATAACAATAACAATAATAACAATAATAACAATTATTGTTATTATTGTTATTATTATTATTATAAGAATAATGAGGATAAGAAGAAGAAAAATAAGTAGAATGCGATAGAATAATTATAAAATTGTCAACATTTTAAATAATTAAATTAAATACGTATGTCTGCATATTTGTCTCAGTTCTCTCTCTCTTTCTCTCTCTCTCTCTCTCTCTCTCTCTCTCTCTCTCTCTCTCTCTCTCTCTCTCTCTCTCTGTGTGTGTGTGTGTGTGTGTGTGTGTGTGTGTGTGTGTGTGTGTGTGTGTGTGTGTGTGCGTGTATTTGTGTGTGTGTGTGTGTGTGTGTGTGTGTGTGTGTGTGTGTGTGTGTGTGTGTGTGTGTGTGTGTGTGTGTTTTGAGTTTGGTCAACTCTGTATTTACAGAAGACAAAAGGGAAAAAGAAAATATTTTTCCGGAAAAGGTTCATTGGCACTCTTTCATTAAAGCAAATTCATCAAAGAGCATTTTATTCCCATCATACCTGATGACACAAATACACTATCTGGTTTGTTTAAGCATAACCCGGACCCACCGAGTCATAGTTATCGGTATAGTGCATTACAAAAGCGCGAAATTGAACCATACATTGATCTGTTGTTGTTGCTGTTGTTAATAGTAGTTAATAGATAATACTGAAACATAATACTTTGCTTGGGTGTTTTGGAGAGAAACCGAAAAGTATTAACAGCAGCTGTTGAGTGGTGCGTTGGCCATGTGTTTGCTTATAGACGATAAAGGTTGAAAAAAAAATGTTTTAATTGATGTTATTAGTATATTGTCTAGCTGATCGTTCGCCAATAGTCTCCATTAAATAATTTTATTTAGAACCTTAAAACCTTATTATGATATTATTATTATTGTTTTTCGGTAAAGCTAGAAGTTAAAGATCTGTCCTGTTGGTTAATTGTATTGAAGTCAACCGACTTCAAGAAGTAAAGAGATTTATGTTCAGCTTCTGAGACAGTTGTTATGAAAATCTGAAAGTATGCGCCCTCTAAGGGCTGATTCCATCTTCTAGAGGCCAAGCAACCTTTAAAGATCGTTTATAATCACTAGGTGGCGCTACAATCTTATTTCCTACAGGTCCACGCTCATTGAGAGGTATCGTTTTAGCGAGCTTCATTTTTCCAAAAACATTCATAAAAATAAATAACCAAAAATGATTATGTACTAAGTTCCCTGTTAAGTACGTCACTGGTTATAATGTACTTTTTTTTTATCCTGATAGGGTTATGTGTATGTTCGTGTCGTGTCCACCTGGTTCTCCTGTTACCTCCACAGTCTGTAAAATATTATACATGCTGGTAGGTTTACCATGCATGTGAATGTATATGTCCATAGTGCACTGCGTTGGCCCTGCCGGGGTGTTTTGCTTCCTCATGCCATGATAGGTTCCGGATACGACACTGTGACCCGAGTGAAACAGATAGTTTAAGACAACGAGCAAGACTATGATGCCAAGATAATATATACCACTGAAAAAGGAGTGCAGATCTTCAGAGTATACATGTAAAAAAATATCCAAAATTACAGGAGACAAATCACAAGTTCAGAACGCTCTAGAGGAGCGTGAGAAAGAAGGGTGAGAGCAAAACTGAAGGAAAGAACCAGGATACATCAGACGGCCCTAAACGATGAGAAGATTCACAGCAATGGAAGAACACCAGGATCTGAGATATAGGATCACAGACGAGTGCACCTACATCTAGAAAGACAGAGAAAACAGATTAGAATAATATGAGAATATAGTGGCTTTAAACGGTATATCTTGTGAGAGTATTGGAACTGTACTATATGCGCAAATAGATAGCCTTCCAAGCTGAAGATTTCCCTGTTCTTTTCCTTTGTCGACTTTTAGAGTTGTGCTATTAAAAACTACACATAAACTGATGTATTGACGATTTTCGTTGTCGAGTTCAGAATTCACGTATCAGACCTGGCATTATATGTAGCCGAGAGAATCACGAATCTCAGCACAAACTATCGATATGTTTTATATTGTTTGAGGTCAGACATCACGTCACTGCGTTGGCCCCTTTCCACCTGAATCAATCCGGCCACATTTAGGCTCAAATGCACAACATCTGACTACATAACCTAAGTGATTCTAAGTGATTCTATATTCTTATATTCTTCATGATCGTATAATTTAACTAGTCAGAGGCGATGGTGAGAGGTTATCTATGATTTTTCATGATAACTGGCCATCTTAATAAATACGAGACACAGCAGGATAACAGGAAAAAATAATACAGAAATGTTTGATGCATTTGTCAGGGCACGTTTGAAAAGGCGCAGTTATTTTGCAGATCATTTAAAACAATTATCTAATAGTGCAGCGTAATATTCTAGTTTATCTATCTATCTATCTATCTATCTATCTATCTATCTATCTATCTATCTATCTATCTATCTATCTATCTATCTATCTATCTATCTATTTATTTATTTATTTATTTGGGGGGGGGGGTGTCATTGAAAGACCGAAAGACTTGGTTTCTACACCTCTCACTGAGTTGAACCAAATTAAGTGAATCATTGAACAGAACGGAAAATCTGATCGCGAAAATGGTAAATATAAACAGGTAGACCTATAGTAAATATACAGGAATATATAAACAGGTAGACCTATTTATGACATACTTCATCGCTAGATTGTGTTTCTGAATAGTAAAAATTAGCGAGATAATAAAGAGAGATGAGTAAAATGCCTAGAAGGGATGAGGAAAGGTGCTGACAGGACAGTAGGAGACGCTGATGTTACTAAGTTCCACAATAGGTGAGTTCCTTTTATATACACCGTACAGATAAGCCTGTATAACATTAAACACTGCTTATCAAATCAAATTATAAAGCCTACGTTATAACGTTTATTATACAATTTCATTACACTGCACAGAGAATATTGTACTTTTCTGTTTATATTTCATGTTGCACGTCTATATACCAACATCGTCAGATAAAGAACAAAAATTAGGTAATAATTATATTTTTATATAAATATCATATTTTTTTGTATAAATATTTTAACTTTTTTTTTTTTTTTTTTAGAAATGATTTAAAAGCAATCGCTTAGGGCAAAATCCAGGTCAAGAATATTGGAATTAATTAATGGCTAATCAAATGTTCCTTTACACTTTACAGCACACACAGATATGAACATTTTAAGCTGAAAACTGATTACAATATTTATTTATAGTCACAAAATATGGAAGAATGGAAGAGTATGGAAGAAAAACGTTATACTTAATGTTCCAAATAACTGTTTAGCCTCACATCTTCATTTTTCTTTCTTTCTTTCTTTCTTTCTTTCTTTCTTTCTTTCTTTCTTTCTTTCTTTCTTTCTTTCTTTCTTTCTTTCTTTCTAGACAACTATGAATTAAATAAAAAACTGCTAAAGTTTAAAATGGGTACCTTCTACAACACAAAGTGCAAGCTGCGTTCCTTAAAGCGTCTCCGTGCTTCAGTGAAACAAGTCTGTGTGAGTGACAACATTTCATTCTCAAAATGAAGTCGGGTTAAATTGCATTGATCTTTAATTAAGCAGTAGACCTACTCCGGGAAGCTCTTGACGGAAGAGGCTGAGTGGGCGGAGTTACGTGGCACAGCCAGCGCATTGGCGCACTGTTTCTATAGAAGTGGAGAAAGTGTTCAGGCAGGCATGACTTACTCTGACACATTGCTTGTTGATTGGGCCAAAAGGAGTTTCACCACAATTAAAGCAAACCAAAAGTGGAGGACAGCGTCAATCTTTCCAGTGAAAGCCAGAGTTTGCGTCATTAACAAAAAACCCAAACAAACAAACAAACAAACAAAGAACTACAACAACTGCGACATCTAGCCCACTCACAGTCTACACTTTGGATCATTTTTTTACGGAACTACGTTTTTCTGACCCGAAGTTTATATAAATGTTGTAAATGGCGAGCGACAACTCTTCGTTCTCAATCCATAACATTTTGAATCGAGGACTTGATTCTCAGAAAAATAACCGACTCCCCCGGGAATACAGCGACGCACTTCTACAGTCAGACATTCTCGGGAGGGTAGAAGGAATAAACTGTCCTGGATCCACTCAGTGTCGGGGAGGGAATGAGGATGGAAGCAGAAAGGGAAGCATCGTGTACGGACACAGCAGGGTCGCCCCGTGTGCGCTCGACCTTGACACATCATCGGACAGACAGTCCTGTGGAGAGGAGTCTACGGGAGAGGAGACAATGCATGCAGAACATAGACAAAGTAGGTGTATCATTTAGAAAGATAAAAATAATTACGGGTTTAAGTCTCACAATTTGTTCCTGCGCTTTATCAGAACATCCGCTGCAGTCTGCTAACTCCACTAATCTATCCAGTTTAGTCGTTTGTTTAACGTTGGCTTCTAGACTGACATACAGGAGATAAGTGTGCTGAAAGATGCGCAACAAGAAGCACTAAGCTTTTTCCATTAACAGCACAACAAAGTCTTCAGATTTAGAGCACTTAATCACTTTTATCCGTTCTCACACAGATCTTGATGTACAAGTTCCAGATTTGGAGCGAGAGAAGAGGGAGAGCTGTGCTTTTTCCGATCATCACCCTAAAGCTAATAAGAAACGGTGCCGTGCCGCTTTCTCGCACGCGCAGGTGTGTGAGCTGGAACGCCGCTTTAACCTGCAGCGCTATCTGTCCGGCCCGGAGCGCGCGCACTTGGCAGGAGCGCTCAAACTCACCGAGACTCAGGTGAAGATCTGGTTCCAGAACCGCAGATACAAAACGAAACGGCGACAGATGGCGGCCGAGCACGCAGCTACCTCGGCGTCCACGCTGGCCAAGCGGGTGGCGGTGAGAGTGCTAGTAAAGGACGACCAGAGGCAGTACGGTGCGGATGACTTTCTCCCGTCTCAATATCTGCGCCTGTACCAGTCATATCAGTGCTGCCCTTACATGTACTGCGTTCAGCCCTGGATCTCGAACAGCGCGCTCAATGGAAACCTGTACTGACAGCTTCCCCGGCTTCACACTCACTAAAAGCCATACGGGTTTTTATTCTAAATGGTTTTTTTTTAGGACACAGAGGAGCGCATACACCGTTTAATTTGTAAGCTAAATGGTTGCTAAGACTCTAAAGGTTAAAACTATCTTGAACGATAGCTTTTGATTTTGTTCTGAGAAATGGAAGCAAATTCTTATGTATTTGAGATGCAAGTAAGAGCATATTTTCTTTGTTTGTGACAGCTAAAATAATGGATAAAAATCGAATTTTGTATGCCTTTTGTGATTTATTTCTGTCATTCTTGTTAATTAATGTACACTAATAATCCGCTGCCATAAAAAGTTTACTCTGCACACTGTACCTCGATACTGAATGAACTGGGTCTATGATCCAAGTTGGTTTAAGATTCAAGTTTGACATAGTTAACCAATAAATAATTTGAAATCACACTGAAAGTCTAAGTCAAATGTCACTTTTTATGGTTCATAGAAAACCTGCCAAACAACGCGATGAGTTACTCTCGTAAGTATTCGTTAAACAGAAAGTTAAATGTAGTATAAACGAGTATAAAAGTAAAAGTAGTAAAAACAGAGGACGATTTTAGCCCTGATATGCTGTTGTGCTTTAGGCAAATACTAAGCCTCATTAGTTTACATCTCTTAGTCGTGCTGAAACAAATCAAAAAAAGATATTTAAATCGTGTAGAAATTACAGAGTGTAGAATTAGCTCGTGAATGCAGCATATAAGATGAATAAGTAACTACATTCATCAGTCATTACAGTAAGTACTGCATACAGAAGGGCGATAAGGCCACTCATTTGCTTAGACAGCAATAATAAAATGGAGGCTCATTTGAATTTATCATGCACCATAGACAAGAAATCATTTTACATACAGCTTTAAATGAACAATGATAAATAATGTGGTCACATAAATATTACTTTAAATAAAGAAATTATTTCAATTTGTCTGTATATTTATATGGACCCATATGTTATTAGGCCTGTATATGTCAAAGATGTCAAAACATGTTAGGGTTCTTTAGTAAATGGAAAATGTATGAAATGTATAACAAGTTATGCTGACAACAGCACATCATTACAAAAAACACTACATTTTAATAATCTGAAATACAATCTTAATTTAATTAACTAAATATTAATTAAATATTAAATACAGTATCGGTTCATCACAGTTTTGATTCACAGGGTTAATCTTAATTAATTTTTTGATTGGACATCTAATTTAAGAAACATTTTTGTTCTAATAAATATCCAAATTATAATATGTTTTCATTAGAAAAGTACTACATATCGGTTTTATAATTGATATGTTGAGTGGATTCCTGGATTCCTGAGAACATAACCCATTGGTTTAATATAAAAAAAAATTATTAAACAGTATGGTGGTTATGTAAATTAACTTTGTAAAACTACAGATGAAACAACAGCAGCAGCAGAAACAACAACATCAACATCAACAACAACAACAACAACAACAACAACAATAATAATAATAATAACAATAATAATAATAATAATAACAATAATTATTATTATTATTGTTATTATTATTATTATTATTATTATTATTATTATTATTATTATTATTATTATTATTATTATTATTATTATTATTATTATTATTATTGCTAAATGTATGGCAGATTTTCAGATACAAAAAAGATCTTTAAATTTGCAATAAACTAAACAAAATATATTTGTAATTACTAAGATCATTAAATTGCTTTTATATTAATAGTCATATTTTATCTAGACAGATTTCAGCGAGAGCAGTCACCACCGAATATAATATCCTTCAATGCCAACCACGTCAAACAGATATATTTAGCGGTGACTGCTCTCCATCCAGTCTATCATCGTGTAGGCCTAGTCGAGTATAAGCATAGAAATCATCTTGATCTGGATGCTACATATATAAATTAGATGCAAAATCATCCGATTCCACAGTAATCTGATTCCACAGTTTTGAACTATTTTTCTAATTCCTGAAACTACTGATGTTAATAAACAGCTATTAAGGCTAATAACCAATAGACTCATGTATGATAAGACACCGAAGAGGACACTTGTGTTTTACATAGAAAATACATGGAGTTCATAGCAAACTAGCAACATGTTTATGAAAATAATATGATGCAGTTTTTTTTATTGTTCATCTTAAGTACATGTGAATTCCAGGTATATAAGCACAAGAGGAGTTGCAGCACACAGCTGCATGATTCAGATACCGTCAATAGACCATGTCAGTGTTTCAAAACACAGTTTGGCAGAGTTAGGACAGAATACATTAATAATGTGCTGTTGAAAGGCCAACACCTACAGTACATAACAAGTGAGACCAAGGCTCATAGATGCATTAAATGAAAACGTTTTTCGTTATGTATTTGTATGGCATAGCGAGACATACTGTGATCAAATACCATTACATATTAAAACATATTCATAATATTCGAACATGGTAAGAAATAGACAATTTAAAGTTTGCAAAAATAGCATAAAAAGTGGTGATTTTAAAAGAGAATGATTGAACAGTTTGGTTTGTGCGTGGTTAAAAAAAAATAAAAAAGATAGATAAAAGTCAGGGTTTGCTGAGGTCTGACATTTAGGATATAACTGAAAGTTACTATACAAACTGATAGAACTATACAAAATAGGGTTCAATAAAAATTTTCCAAACAAATAATTGATCATAAATCAATCAATGAAATGAACAAATCATCGTGAAACAAAGCAGTGTAATCCCTGATTTTATTTTTTTGTTAACATTCATCGTAAACATAAGACTGCAATAAAAAAGTAAATACTAGATAGATAGATAGATAGATAGATAGATAGATAGATAGATAGATAGATAGATAGATAGATAGATAGATAGATAGATAGATAGATAGATAGATAGATAGATAGATAGATAGATAGAAGTTATTTTTAATTTTGGAAAGTTAATTTTTCCGAAATAGGACCATCTATTAATTTTGAACCATTTTATTTAACTTTAAAGAAAATACATTAAACAATAGCTATTCTTAAATAAAATAGAAAGAATAAAATATATAAAATATATCTTATTTCTGTGCCACGTTCTTCCACAGGGATATCTTCTCTTATATTGTCAATGTCTCACTGCAAACACATTTACGTATTTTGACATTTTCTTCATATATCATTAAGACATATTTAAAAAGACAGAATTAGCTGTTTAATAAGTTGTTTTAAATATATTCATTAAAGTTTAGTTAAAATCCCTCTTAACCCTATAAACTCCCAGAACCTGTCAGTGGGTCCAGACCTAACTTCAACTTTTCTTTACATTAACATTAACATTGGTTACTGAATAATTCATAACACCCCCTTAAATAAGATGCTTTAAGATATAATGTATTATTACCTAGTAGTTTATGTAGTGTAATGGCTATTTAGATTACTGAATTACTATATATATATATATATATATATATATATATATATATATATATATATATATATATATATATATATATATATATATATATATATATATATAAACAGAGAGATATATACTCTTTCTCTCTCATAATGTATATAAAGATGTATATATAAACATATAGATCTATCTGTACCACTATTGGTTATTGGTCTCAGACTAAATTTTTAAAAGAGGGGAAACAAATGAATTCCTTCCTGCTGTAATTCCTACACCATTCAACCAACGTAATGTGTGTGTGCATACATATACATACACATGCGTGGTGTACCATATGCACATCTGCATTTATGCAAAAATGCATAGCAGAGAAGTATGCAAACACTCCATTAAAATGTGAAGGGCAATGCTTTCTGGTTTTGTGTAGACCAGTGTGAGCAAGCCTTAGGCCACCACCACCCCCCTGCTAACTTCACACGCACATGTACACATGCAAACGCACACAGGCACAAATGCACTACTAACACATTGGAAAACGTCTAGAGTTGACTAGATCACTTTTACCTACTTCAAATCTATTGAAATTATAAGACACACAAGAGGGCTAATAATCCCTTGCAATTTACCAGGTAATTAAAATAGGTGTGACAAAAAGGCAGTGTGCACACAGACCAGGGGTTTGGCTTTTTTTTAGTCAATTCTGTTTCGGTAGACTGCATCAACAAGCTTCATAAAGTGGGTTTGTTCATCATTGATAGAAACATTTTACACAAGGTGCAATTAGCTAGATTTTACTTTGTTAATGTTGTTGACTAACCTCTTATATGAAAATGTATTATTTATAGGGTGTGCCAGTTTTCTTCAAAAGTGTACAATGAAAGAGCACAAAAACCAGACTTTATGACTTTAAATGAAAAGCCTTGCTTATAATGAACACACACACACACACACACACACACACACACACACACACACACACACACACACACACACACACACACACACACACACACACACACACACACACACACACACACACACACACACTTTGGTCTGAGATCCAATAAGCCAACAAGCTTCCAGGTGAGAACATATGAACTGAAAGAGGAAGCTCATAGCACTTTTGTGGTAAAGGAACTAATGCGGTCACCTAGGCTCAGCAAAGGGCAAAAGAGAGGAAGAAATGGGGCTGTAGTTAATACCTTTGTTTGGAGAGAGTACAGCTTCCCAGTGACCCTGTCTTCTAAGACACATAAGTTCCTCCATACTGCATACACCCCCACATCTGTCAAAAATCCATCCCACAGGGCTGTTCAGACTGTTCCAGAAACTATTAGCTGATAATATCACCGTATGGTGGAATGTAAACATTTACAGTAGAAACCATAAGACATGAACTCCCCCACAGCTATACTGCATCCATCACCCACTCTTTTTTTTTTCAATCAGAAACTGAACTAATCTTCTTCTGTTTAGTTCTATATAATAAGTAAAATTTTTGGTG